>NW_016914064.1:208570-227868 GCF_001483705.2 Eufriesea mexicana | reverse complement strand
TAATATTATTATTATTATTATAATTATTATTTTATTATTATTTTATTATTATTCTTATTCTCCTCATTTCTACGCTTCTCGTGATTTTTTTGCATCTACGCATATGTATATAAACGTCCACGCGCCTGTGCAGTCGAATGTTCCATCTCGACGACGCGCCGTCGCGATTGTACATGGATAACCTGGACCAGAGGGATTCGTGAAAGAGCGCGTCGATTTGTCGCGTGACATCTTTTTACCGTAACCTATACCCTTTTCGTATCCTCCCGTATTTCTTGCTCTACTTCTGTCTCTGTCCTTTTTTATTCGCATCCCTCTCGCCTTTCGACGCACCGATTCCATACGCCTATTTCGATCTCCTTTCCCTTCCCGGCCTTTCCCCTCCTTTCCCGCCGCATCCCTTCCTTTCCCTTTCCCTTCTCTTTTTCTCCCGCTCCGTCGGATCTTCCCTCCTTATCTTCCCTTCTGTTCCCTTCCTATCCGTTTTATGTTACGTGTTAAAACTGTACATAGCTCGAGTGCAGACACGTGCGTACGCATACGCGTCTACGCGTCCAACTATCCAACTATATCGACATAACCGTCAACGTGTTTCGCGAAAGTGTCGCAAATATACCGGAGATAGTCCAAAGTCTTAGCCAATTTGTATCGACTATAGCGTAGGGATATTCTGGCACGCATCGAGTACGAACGAAATAAATGAATTATATTCGTAAACCTGCTGTTTTCCGTAATACTTTATATCGAAATAGGAAAAAGTAAGGCGCACTTACCGGTCTGTTTCGTTGATCTTCTTCGAGTTCCAGATCCTATCGAACGCTCGAGGTAAGTAGCTCGGGCGATCGAAAAACTGTCGCTCCGTGCGACCAGACGATCTCGATAAACACTTTTTCGAATTCGTGTATCGCGAATTTCGTGTTTTAAACGAAAACGCGCGCGATTAACAGCGGTCACGCGTTTACGGACACATTCGTTAAAATCGCGATTCACTCGCGGAGCAAAAACACCGATGTGAACTTTGAAGTCGAAATGATACGTTTTAAGAAACAGAGGTTGACGTGCGCGATACGCAACTGTCGAGATCGCGAAACATATCGAAGAAACCGAACACCGCTACGGTACAACGCGATACCGACGATTCAATATCGACAACGACGATCGTCCAGCGATCGTAACAGCTCGCGAGACTCGTGTATCGCAACGCGAAAATCGTTTACCGCGCTCCAACGGTGGTTAAACTTTCGCCAACGCTTACAGCGGCACAAGTGGCGTCTTCTCGCGGGCAGCAACTAGGACCGAAAGGGTGCGCTGACATTGCGAGTGCGAGCTTCGACTCGAACACGAAGTATGCAGTGAGTCTAAACGAAATTTTCCTTGCGCACGCGCAGTGGGTTACATTCGAGCAGTCAAGCCACAGTCTTTCTCATGACACGATTCGAAACTTTTATTACGACATTATAAATGCACAAAAACATTTTAAAAATACGTGTGTACGAGCGAATGTGTGTATAGTGTCATGCGATGTGTAATCGAGAGAAAAAAAAAACAGAATTACAAGTTTGAGAGTGAATCAGAGCTACATGGATTATATTCGCTATGTTTCGAATATTCTTCGTCATTTTTTTTTTTCTTTTTATTTCACCTTATTAATTATTATTATGAGCTTTTCGTATTCGAACAGACAAACTTCTGGGCCGGTTTAGCCTTTACGATTACGTGTGGAACGAAATACGCTACCAACGAACGAACGAACGAATAAGAGAACTTGTCGAACAACGTGAACTGTTTCGCTACGAAAACACGATCGAATTTTCAATGTCGAATTCCAGGTAGACGAATATGTCTGTTCGTCGCACCGAAAACTGCATAAACGATACCGTTCTCTACCCCTTACTTTGAAAATGTAAGCTTAACAAGAACAAGGAACAGAGTGCAAAGATGTGTCGTATAGGAAACAAGGACAGAAAGAGACTCGGCGAGGAAGAGCTATCGATGAACGAGACGAAGAAATAATCGATAGAAAAGGGAAGAGAGACAATGTTCGTAAAGAAAAGATGGAAGGACAAATCGGTACGACGGTTGTAAAATCATCTCGCTGTGTCGCATCGCTGGAACGGCAGCGTCCAGCGATCGGGCGACTCGCCTGTTTCGAACTTTCCACGAAACTACACGAGGGCGCTCGATCACTAGATTCCTCGTTCTTCCATTGTTTCGATTTCCTTGAATCGAATCGTATAATCGTTCCGCTAATCGATGACTACGTTTTCCGAAATTATCCGACGATTATCTTCGTTGGTGCTTTTTATCCTTTTTTTTTTTCTTTTTTTTTTCATTTTTACAACGTTCGAATGTCGCGTAGAGGCTAAAAGAGCGTTACGAAAGGCGTCACACGGTACACGGTGACAGGAAAAAAAGTACGCTACCTCCTATGCTCGACGTCGAGCAGGAGAAGGAAGGACCGCCATTACGCTTGTCGCGGGTTCCTTGGTAAGTTCCATTCTTTTTTTTTCTTCTTTTTTTTTTCTTTTTTCGTTTTTGGTACAAAAATAGATGCCGAGCGTAAATCACGTAGTCTCGCACCAGAATATTTAGGACCTAAACGAAATTCATCGGTGAAACAATCTGCGGAATGTAAATGTTCCGAGACCGGTTACCCTGTACGCGTCGCAAAACGAATTCGGAACACAATTTGCGCGCGGTTATTTTGGACTTTTCGGTAAATTAACGTCGAACTAGTTACGCGGTAGGAACCACCGTCGCGTTATAATTACGCGAGCCGTCCGTGTGTCGAGAAAGAAAGGATATACCCGTTGCGCTTTCGTCTCAACGAATAGAGCGAGAGAGAGCGAGAGAGAGAGAGAGAGAGAGAGAGAGAGAGAGAGAGAGAGAGAGAGTGAGAAGGGGGGGAGGAACACGATTTTGGGATTCCGCTGTATACGCGAAACCAACGCAACGTTGACGATTGAATCAGGTAAGAGCGAAATATCTCGTCGAGACTACGCGAATTTGCTCGATTCGCCGATAGAAGAACAAGATTGGATCACCCGTTGAATAAGGGGGCGAGAACTACGTTACGATAATTACTTATTTATTGGAATACGCTTAATCAGACGCGATTAATATGCACGATTTTTGTGGAAATTCGCAAACTCGTATCTTTCCGTTGCCGGACAACCGGGATGACGATATGATAACGATCGAGGGGAAGCGAAAGTTTTCTTTCTCTCTCTCTATTTTTTTCATTCGTCGATGAATTTCTCGAGACCCGTGCTGGTTCGAGCGTTCTAATCGACGAGCGTACGCGAGCACGTGTGTCCGCGCCATCTTTGATCCGTTGTTAAACTATCGGCATCGAATCGTCACGACGTCGAACGCGTCGACGACGAATGGAAGAATTCGTGCCGACGAATTAAAAGTATGCGCGAACGGATTGTCCGAATCAAGGGAAAAGGTACGAGTCCTTGTTAAATATTCGTTCTCCTAAGTCTTCTCGAGGAGTGAGCGCCGTCAAGGTTGTCAGGCATAAATAATACTTTGCTAGTCCGTGTAGTTGGCGCTCCGAGTGAAACGCGCCTGTTTATCGCGACGACGTTTCGTCGTTGAACGATTCCGCCATTATTCGACGAGTCGCGAACGCGAAGCGAATAGAAAAAAAGAGGGGACGCTCGTCCAAGTCAACGAGTTAGTTAACTCTGTGTGTATTCGTGTACGTGTCCGTATGGCGTGTGTGTACGCGCGCGTGTGTATGTACGTGTCTACGACAATTACGCAGAGCTTTGATCGACAAGTAATAATTATTATTATTATTATTAATTCTACTTTCGAGCGTCGGGTATGGTTAACCGACCGAAAAAGAGAGATCGAGGAGGAAAACGTATCACGATGACGAACGATGCTTCCTAAGCTCGATTTCTCGTATTTCTTTTTTACCGACGTCACACGCGAGATTCACATCGTTCGACGCTATTTTCCTTTCGGATCGTTCTCGTCCTCGATGACGCGAGCCGAAACGTGCTCGATAGGAAAGGCGTACACATCACTGGAGTGAGGTTTTCAGGCACGAGAAGAGCTTCGTCAGAGAATACCACCGAGATGTTGCCTTTCCACGACTGCTTCGAGCGGAGCTCGAGATGAACGAGAGTGAAAGGAAGCAGAGAAGACGAGATGCGTACAGCGTTGTGGAGAAAAGAACCGTTCATCGGTTACATATATAGAACGCGTTTCTCGAGACGCGAAGCTCTTTCGATCGACGACAACGTTCGACTAACGGCGAACGTCGGAACGAGGAAGTATCGCATGGACATTGGTTATAAACTAGACAAGAGGGGAACGTTCGATCGAACGAGCGGTCAGCCGTGTACTTGTCGTACATCTCGAAACGTATAACCGATGTTCCGGCAGCACCGATCCGCGTATTCCTCTTTAACGACATTAACGATATCATCGACTGCACGGCGTATCCTCGCGTGATATGAAATTACTTCTAATCGTTAGTCTTGTTAACCGACGTGGAGCTCGCATGCAACACGTTCCTGGGAGCGAATGAACGGAGAATTCGTAAGAAGACGCGCTTCAGGTTCGTGCTTCGGTAACCAATCAGTAGCAGGAAACAAATACCTATGTATTTGTATTAGTGTCGGTGTAAACGAGTGCAGAGAGAGAGAGAAGAGAGAGAGAGAGAGAGAGAGAGACAGAGAGAGAGAGAGAGAGAGATATGAAACGAGAATACGAATCGAATGTTTGTACCGCTAGTAAATTTTAATCCGTGGATAAAATCTGTGCATGGAAATATTCGAGTACTAGTTGCATACGTACTTTTTAACTACTTACATACGAATGTCGTTTAAAGACGAAAAGAGGAACGTTATCGAAACGCGGATAGAAATTTCATACGTTTAACGTGTAAAGATTCGCAACTATTCGTATAACTTTACGTATATAATAGTCGTAATAATAATAATAACAACAATAATAATAACAATAATAATAATAATAATAATAATAATAATAATAATAATAATAATAATAATAATAATGATGATGATGATGATGATGATGATGATGATGATGATGACGATGACGACGATGACGACGACGACGTTGATGACGATGATGATGATGATGATGAAGACAATGACGACGATGATAAGAATGACAATGAATGATCGTAATGATAATAATAAGAATATAATCGTTTCTTCAATATGTATCATTTTTATGTATAAATACGTGTGTGTGTGTGTGTGTGTGTGTGTGTGTGTCTTGGAAGGCAACAGTAGAGTATACCGAGGTAAAAGTATAACAATAACGAACGCGAAGAACGAGGACAATAATTGGGAAATATTTTCGATTCTCGATAAAACCGCAGGAGGAAGCACAATGTTTCCTCAGCGATCGATCGCAGTTTATTTCCGTCCTTTTCTTACCATCACGCGCGATTTCGGATTCGTCACACGAATCCATCATCTTTGCCGATTCGCAATTTTTCACGTTACTAACGCGACACGGGCGACACCACGCGAACATCCCGGTCTTTGCGTTAAGGATACAAGGTGAAAAGTCTTGGGTTGCTTTCACAACCAATGGAGGGGGGGGGGGGGGGGGGGGAGGGGTACGATAGTCGACGGTTTAAACGAGGAGGGATGAAGCGTCAGGGAGAAAGTGAGAGGGGGAAAAGAGAGAGAGAGAGAGAGAGAGAGAGAGGGGCAAGGAGGAGGAAAGAGAAAAGAGAAAAAGTGAAAGCCCTGAGCAGCGAAGAGTCAAAAGACGAATGTCCGAGGACAATGGAGGGAGGAAAACGTATGACGAGATTAAAACTAGCCAGTGACTTAGATATTCTATCGATTTAAACGTGTTGCACGAATTCTGGATTAAGAAACGAGAAACCCATAAACTCTGTTTGATCCAGGTTCATCATAAACAACTTGTCCGTAGGCGTCAAATCTGTCTTCTCCGAGGTGAACTGTTTGTCAAAGTTGCTCACGTCCTTGCGATGTTTCTGTGGGAAACGTTTACGCGTTATTTCTCTCTCGTTCACCTTAAGCGTATATATATGTATACTCACGATCTTTGGCTTGAACGGCGGTTGCACCTCTCGATTCTCGATCTTTTCCCAATCGATTCGCCGGAAAAACGCGTGGCTGCGAACGTCTTCTTCTCCCCGTAGGCCGCAGCCGAGTCTCTTCACCGGATTCTTGGTAAGAAACTGCGGAAACGAGGAAACTTTGCAATTCAAACTTTGCGAGACAGAGAAGATCTCGAGATCTTACCGCTTTGCATATCTCCCTCGCCTCCTTGGATAAGCTCTTCGGATAGCTGACGTTATGCTCCGTGATTGCGGCGAACAACTCTTCTTCGTCCTCGCCGTCGAACGGCGGCTGACCGACCAACATTTCGTACAACAGCACGCCGTATGCCCACCAGTCCACCGACTTTCCATACGGCTGATACAATATGATCTGAAAGAAACGAGCGAAACAATGGATAACACGCTGCAGGATGGAACATGCAGCGGTGGAACCGCGTGAACCGCGTGAACCGCGTGAACCGCGTGAACCGCGTGAACCGCGTGAACCGCGACACTGACTTCCGGCGCAATGTAGTCCGGTGTCCCGCAAAACGTCTTGGTAGTCTTGTCACCGTTGATGCCCTCCTTGCACATTCCAAAGTCAGCGATCTTGATGTGACCATCCTGATCGAGTAACACGTTGTCCAGTTTCAGATCCCGGTACACGATGCCTCGACCGTGGAGAAAGAAGAGACCGATCGCTATTTCGGATGCGTAGAATCTGCGAAAAGGAGAGAGGATTTTTAACAGAGAATCCGAAGAACACCGCGACAGTGGATACGAAGAAGACTTACACAGCGACGGGTTCCTTGAACTTGCCACACTGCTGTATCTGGTACATCAGGTCTCCACCGTTGACGTACTCCATCACGAAGTAGAGCCGATCCATGGTTTGGAAGCAAGAGTGAAGTTGCACCAAGAACGGTGGTTTATTCGACAAGGCCAGCACGCGTTTCTCGACCATGGTACACTCCACGTCGTCATCTTGGATGATGATGTCCTTCTTCAGGATCTTGATGGCGTAGAGTTCGTCGGTACCTTTCCTCTCCGCCAGCATCACCTTGAATACGAGGCCGAGAGTGAGGAAACTAACGTTTTATCTCTTTTACAGCCACGTGTATAGAGACGTAAGGAACGGATGACTGACTTTGCCGAAGCTGCCTTTGCCGAGCACCATTAGGAAGTTGAAATCGCTGGCCCTTATCAGGTCGCTCTTGCCCATGTTGTGCGGGACCTCCTTGTCCTGCGTCGTGGTGGTCTTTTTCGTCACCGAGGTTTTCTACAGAGGAAAAACGTGGAGAACGTTTGACACGTGATGCTATTACGAGCCTCGATCATCCGCCATGAAACGTACTCGCATTTTCACCTTCAACTCTGCAAGATCCACACCCTCCTCCGGTACAGGTACATTGTAGTATTCTCCTTCCTCCTGCGTGAGAAGTTTGAACCAGCCGCTTACCGGTGCTTTGATAAGCTCCGATATCCCGAAGGAGAGTGAACCCATGAAGTCGTTCCTCGACGTTCGATCCCAGTCCCAAACTTCGATCAGGAGTCGCCTGTCTTTGTCCTCTGGTTTCAGGTCGCTGAAAATGAAATGAAAACTCTGGCTATCATCGCGTTTTCGTGCGTATCGCGCAAGGACGCGGTGGTCACCACTTACAAGATGATCGTCTCGTTCCATTCGGGATTCAAGGAGGACTTGATCGTCTTTGTTTTCTTCTTCACGTTGTCCGAATCCGGAATCAACTTCAACTTGACGTAAGGATCCGACAAGCCGTTTGGATCCATCGGAATGAGATTTCGTCCCTGTTTCACTGCAATTCCAGCCAAACGTTAGGATCTCTCGGCGCCCTTGTTCCCTTCGTCTCCGACTCTCTCGACCTATCCAGAGCGACAGTGCCACGGGAAGCAACGAAGACAGGATTTTGTCCGCGATAACCGAGGAGCTTGATCGGGAAGAGAAGCATAACTCGAGCAACGATAATCGCGCAACGATGAAGATCTTCCGTTGGTTCGGTCAGGGCCGGTCTCGCGGCTCGCACAGTCGTTCGACGGAAGCGTCGATAAATCGATCCAAAGATATTTTTAACCACGATTAACGCAGGAAAGCGTGAAAGGACTAAATCCGCTCGCGAACCGTACGGCACCTGGTAGGGCGGCCGTTTTAAAATACGCTTTCGTCATCGACGCGAAGACGCTTTTCTCGTTGGTCGGGAGAGAGAGAGAGAGAGAGAGAGAGAGAGAGAGAGAGAGAGAGAGAGAGTGAAAGAGAGAGAGAGAGAGAGAGAGAGACATAGAGAGACAGAGAGAGAGAGAGAGAGAGAGAGAGTTGGAGTGGAAGGTCGAAAAGCTGGGGGCAGCAAAGATAGACTTACCTTCGACGGTCAGTTTGCTTCCGGAACATGCGATGTGCAAGTTTATACGACCACGTCTTTCCGTATGATCGCATCCACAGAGATTCGGCACGCTCTCCTCGCATCTCTTGTGTACGTTCATGTCGCATGCTACGTTATTAGATCATGATTGATTATAATCGTTGTTCAACGTTCGCTGGCACATTTACGTTGCAGCCAGACCGGCAATCTCGTATAATTTTCTCTTACTTTTTTATTCTTTCTCGTCCATTTCTCACACGCATATATATATATATATATACACATACACATATATATACATATATATATATACATATGTATTTTTTTTTCTCTCTTCTTGCGTTCTTTACTATTTTGCATTTTTGCCTCAAAAGTGTTGGTTCGAGCAGCAGGATACAGGATAGGGGCGCGGTTCTTCACGCGTTTCATTCGCTATCGAAACTGCAGCTGCCGACCGTCATTTTCTTTCTTCTCGTCTTTTACTCGATCCGTTCGGTCGTGTTATCTATTTCTCCTCTAGGCGATTCCGGTCGATTTTCCTCGATGGAAAGGCGTAATCGAGACGCACGATCGGGGCTGCAGTCGAAAGTGCACACGCGCGAATCTCGACGAACAACCGTCCGAAAGTCATGCTCGGTCGACGAGGATTCGTGCTTAAATCGAAATACAAAAGGGAGTCGTGCGAATTACGAGGAGATTATCGACGCTGTTGATTAGCATTCTCTTCCGCTCGCGTTCATCAATTTCGATTTGCGTCGCATCGATCGATAACACCTCGTAATCCTTGACTGCGAAAGATGCGAGGTACAACGAGAAGCGGCCACTACGACAAACCACGTGATCGTTGAACAGGTAGACGGGTGATCGACGCTGGACGTCGAGATGTACGCAACGGTACCGATAGCGCGAAGGAAGGAAGAGACAAGAGATCGCGAGATCGTCGTACAGAGGGACGAGAAGAGACGAGTAGAGTGAAAAATGTAAAGTTGCAAAGTGAAATTTCATCGAACGACACGTGATGTAAGTATATACACGAGTAAGTACGAGAGTTGGAACACACGCGAGCATACGTACAGATGCTTATACACATACGCGCGCGCATACATACATACACATATAGTGGAGAGGATACGTAGAACGATGTCTGTAAATAATATGCAACGAAAGGGTTGTACAGCGAACGAGAAGGAAAGTATCGCGTTCGCGTTTACTCGGTAACGAGCAAAGGACACAACTACACAGTACGTATCGGTATCGAGATAATTACGAGCATGCAGAACATGTATCGTGTGTCGTAAGTATGTACAATCTCTAAGTATGCAGATCGCGGATAAATACCGTACGCACAGCGTTGCTAAGGTAATTCTATGTACACACAGGCGGTGACGAGGCTTTCCTAACTGTGCGACAGGAGGACAGTGTGGCGAAAAGAGGAACGGGAGAAGCAAGCGAGGAGGAGCTAACAGGCGAACAACCAAGTGCAAGGTTCTCTTCTTCCACGGTAAACGGAACGTGTAACAACGTGTTTATGCGACGAATTAAAGGGGGATGGTGCAGCAGCAGCAGCAACAGCAATGGTCACCGGCAACCATCCAACACAGACACGAGCAACGGAATCGGCGCGTCTATTGGACAAACACGCGGATGAGTTACGGGGTAGTCCAGGGGAAAGAGAAATACCTATTCGTCGACGCCTCGAACATCGCGAACGTCGATTAACGGACGTTCCACAGCGTCGAGGATTGCATGGGACGTCTTCGATCTTGCGAGTCGCGTAATTCCATTTTCGTTTGCGCGCCACCTATCGCGCGGGATGCGAATCGAAACGGCGAAAAACGAGCAAACCAGCGTTTTAACGTCGATCACCGAAACGCGTGGTCGTCGAATCGACCACCAAACTCTACAGAGGAAACGACAACGTGGATGACGATAACGATGACGACGACGATGACGACGACGACGACGACGATGACGATGATGATGATGATGATGATGATGATGATGATGATGATGATGATGATGATGATGATGATGATGATGATGATGATGATGATGATGAAGAAGAAGAAGAAGGAGAAAAAGAAGAAGACGACAAAAACGAGAGATGAAGAGATCAAAGTGGCTGTTCGATACTCGCAGCGACGTGGAAAATACGAGATTTTTCCTAGTCTTTTCTCGCGCGAGAACTTGTAATTCCGACCGATTAGCCGCTGCACGGCTCGACTTTATTTCTTCTCGTTGAAACGTCGAAAGAAATCGTCGCGGTCTATACGGGATCAACGAAGCGGAAGCCGTCGAGGTTCTCAAACGAGACGAGAAAAGCGAAGAGAGAGTGAGAGAGAGAGAGAAAGCGAGAGAGAGAGAGAGTGAGAGAGAGAGAGGGGGGGAGAGAGAAACGCGAAAGGAGAAACGACCGAGAATCTCGTTGAACTCGAGCTTACAGCAATTCGTCGAAGAGGTACTCGGGTATATATATATATATATATTCGTATATATAATATCGCGTACGTAGATGAGGCGAGGAAAAGATGGGAACACTGATAGTGACACGCAGAAGCGAAGCTCTATTATTGCGTTATTTCGGACATTTACGTGGCAATCGAGCGAAATCGTTCGATCGGCTGTATGTAGTTGCAGCAAGTAGTAAATAAGTACGAAGGACGATCGTACGCTACTCGAGAGATCGAATCGTTTGATCGAGAACGGGAGACGGATGTTTGAGAGAAATTGATCGCACAGTTCGTATATAAGAACGGGTAGCTCGTTTCGGCTGGATCCGAGAGGGTGACAGCGCAACGCGCGTTTTCGCGTGGTTTTCGCGTGGTTTTCGCGTCGGTTGGAAAGGGGGTGCGCGACGAGAGATGGCACACGCGATGGCAGCTGTTTCCACTCGAATCTAGACGAACGCGAACCGCCGTATCGAAGATAATAGCTACATACGTGAAGAGATAAACGCGTGCGAAATCTAGCCGCTTCGTGGAATGTATTACGGACTGAGTTTTTGTTTGATCGTAATGTTTGTTAACTACCTGAACATTTAAGTCCCTGATGCGCGATACCGTGAAGCATCGAGCCGCAGTGGTCGCAGAAGGTTGGCGTCAGGTACGTGAAAACCTCCCATTTGTGTGCGGTGCTCATCTGGGAACAAGAAACAGCGGCCCGGGAAAGCCCGGTCCTTCATTGTGATCTGATCCTCTGATTCCGAGCGATACCGATCGAATCCTCGCTATACCACCCGGCCATTACCGTATCCCGAACTCGCTAAATCGCGTTTGTCCGCCGATATTTCATCGATACCTTTTTTTCCTTTCTCGCTTCTCGCTTCTCGCTACGATTAGACGCGTTCGAGATGGTCGTCGCGACCAAGGGTGAATCGGCGCGATATCCGATCCCATCGTCAGGAACACGCTTTAAAACAGCGCTGGAGAAAGAATCGTATCGTGCACGATTCTCGAAGGGAAAGGAGAAAAGAGAGACGTCTTTCGCGAGAAAAAACCTATTTCTCGCGGAGGGATCCTCTGCCCGTGACAAAGATAGCCGGCTGTTTAGCTTGCCCGGGGTATAACGTTGTTCCCTCGGAACCCGGTTAAGGCTCACGCCTTTGCTCGCCAAATTCGATTTCTCTCTTTCTCTTCTTGCTTTCCGCCGCGGCGGACGCGACGGTCGCGACGGTCGCGACGGTCGCAGCAGGAAGAAAAAAGGAAGGGAGGAAAAGGGAGGAAAAGGGAGAAAAAGATGGAGAAAAGCGAGGGGACGAACGGGGGAGAGGACGGATCGGGATGGGCTGAATGGACTGGCCCGTGAACGAGACGGAGAGAGACAAACGCGAGAAAGAGAGAGGCGAGAAGAGCGGGAGAAGGGTGGTGTAAAGTAGGCCTTGCTTCGCGGACCGACAGAGCGACGCGCTCCTCTGCCTCCATTTTCCACGGGCTTCTCTCTCCTTCTCCAGCCGGTTTTCCCACCGTTTCTCCAACGACGTTAATCGATATCGACGCCGCTCTTTTCTCCATTCCTCGTTCCTCTGCCGTTCTCTCGGCTCCTGACATTCGTCTCGGCCCATCGGATTGTCATACGCGTTCCACGCTAGCTCCGACGGAGCGTGTTGACCGGCGGGGTCTCCGTCTCTCGACGTGGTCGGGACGCAAAGGTGCGCACGGAGGTATCGCCGCGAGACCACGAACAAAGATCGTTCGTTTCTGCTCGTGTTGGTGTTCGCGTTACTCGGGGAGGGGTATAAGGGAAAACGCGAATCGAGACGCGCGACAAAGATTACAGGCACACCACACACATACACACACACACACACACACACACACACACACACACACACACACACACGGTGTAGAGAACGGATTGGCGGTGACACATGATGCGACGTAAATAAACGTGTAAAGAGTGCGGGACAGATTATTCGATAAACACGTAGAAGCGGTAGAGACACAGAATACATAAACAGACTGTACAAAGTTGAAGAGCTATTTACAAATATAATATAATAAAGGATCGAAGGTTGCCCTTGTTCGGAGCAACTTTAAAATCCGAGATAAGACGTTACCCACGGCACGCTCGCGACAACGCGTTCCCTTTCTATCGTCTAGACTAAGTCCGTTCTTTTTGTCTCTTATTTTCTCTTTTCTACGGTTCGAAGCTAGGTGAAAGTTTGCGAGCAATTTTCTCTATCTATCTATCGCGGGCCTCGCCGCGATCATCGCCATGCAATTCGATGTCGTCGCGTGGTCGTCGAGTTCTACTAGTCCGCCTATCGAGAAACTCGGCGGCAACTACGAGAAGAGACGATAGATCCGACCATGTAACGCGAATATCAAGCTTCGACGTCTAAAAGGCCAAGCTAAATATCGCGCATACTATTGTACGAACATCAACGTCTGTGCACACGCGTCGTAGAAAGTAAAACGAGGAAAAATGTGAGAAGGTTCCAAGGAGCGAGTAGGATCGGGACGTTCCGCGCCCTCGTGTTAAATTTCGCCAAGACAAGAACCGAGACAAGATCGGAGAAGAAAAAAGAAAAAGAAAAAAAAAAAAGAAGAAAGAAAAAGAGTTTGAAAAATCCGACTCTATTTCGCGGAAGAACGTCGGTAGCAAGAAGAACGTTTCAAGATTATACTGGTAAAATGAGGAAAGGATTCCACGATATACGCGATATTTACGATAAACGTTTACCGGAGATACGGACCGTGGTGGCGCTAGTGAGTTAAGTGGAAAATCGGCCGAAAGCAGGCGTCGCGGTTTCTCGCGAAAGGATTAAGAAAAGAAAGTGTCGATCGTCGGATCGATAACAACGCGTGCTCGTAGAGGCAAGAGGTCGAAAGTAGCGGAAAGGCAAAGAGAACCGAGCGGACGAAAGAGGAACGGAAGCGTTTTTCTTCCGTCTCTTTCTTCTTCCGCTTCCGGCGCTCTGCCTCGCACCCACCCTTCGCTTCGCTTGCCCCTTCCGGGGTGGAGTAAACGGATTACGCGATTCCGCGCGCGCTCGCAGAGATAAACGAAGAAGAAACGCGTACACGCGAGCGAGTACACTGGATATCTGTCCGCGTGGAAAAGCTCGAAAGAGAAGAAAGTGGAGAAAAGTTAATTCGATAGAACTTTTGCGACAGAGACAAGCTTGGCGAAAGAATATTTACAAAGAAGGAACTGCGGGAAGAGGAGTAAACGGAAGAAGAGGAAGTAGAAGAAGAAGAAGAAATAGAAAAAGTAGAAGTGAAAGAAGAAGAAGAAGAAGAAGTGTAAGTAGAAGACACGAAGAAGATTAGAAGGGAGAAGACGAAGACAAAGCAACACCACGAACAAACGGTGGACCAAAGACAAAATGTACGGTCAAGTGTAATGTGCGAGAGTGTATGTGTCCTTTTTTCTTTTCGTGTGTCTGTGCGCGTGTGACTGGTTGCGTGTTCTCGTTTTTTTTTTTTCTTTTCATTTTCTTTGTTTTTAATATGATACCTTGGCACTTCATGCCCTGGTGGATGACACCATAGAGAAGACTACCGCAGTGGTCACAGAAGGTGGGGCTGTTGTAGGTGTGTTGCTTGAATTGGTGCTTCGTCCGCGTGTCCTGCGTTATTACACCATTACACCGTGCACACACACGCAGACTCTTGAGTCATGGCGTGAGAATGGTGATCCGGACGTGGATTTGGATATGGACGGGGATCCGGATCGGGATCGGGATCGGGATCGGGATCGGGATCGGAATCGGGATCGGAATCCAGGACACACGGTGGGATCGAGTGAACGAAGGCAGGATTCGTTCGCGTCTCGCCATTTCCCTGATAAGCGAACCAACGACGAGGCATCGCGGCATCTGCTCCGCGAACGCGTACACGAGCGCTCGAGCGTGTATAGGTACGCGCGTGGCGCGGCATGGCGTCCGGAATAAACCGGTCGACATCGGTACGAGTTAGAAACGCGGCTTCCAACGACGGTAACCGCGAAACGAGCAAGTTTCGCGGCTCGAACGGACAAGAGTGACACCATCGCGATACCCCGTCGTCCCACTCCGCGCCGTACTCCATTAAACGCTCAAAGTTACGCTTCGCTTTCAAACTAGCCAAGTGGCAACTCGATTATTGCCCTCTCCGACCCGACTGGTGACTCGGTAACCGCCGTGTTCGCGGACGGTGTCCGTTAACCGACACCCGAACGCGTGCGATTACTCGAGCAATCGACGCAGATGGTTCGGTCACGAGGGAAATCGGGGGGGGAGGGGGATGGGGGGGGGCGCGATCGAAAGTGCACAAGGGATGCACGAGGTAGACAAGGGATGTCGAGAAAGAGTCGTCTTCGAAGCACAGAAGCACAAGGAAATCAGCACCAGGGCCAAGGAAGACGCTAGGACATTGATCGGTTTAATCGAGATACCGAAATGTAAATAAAAATCATATTCGTTGCGCAGTGGTCGGGCAAACAAACGTTCGCGACTCGTCGTCGAGCGTCCTCGACTTGCGGCCAACGACGCCGCGCGCGCGAACCACCACGAGTCGAGAACGTTGTTCCCGTTCAAACGATTTCGACCGACGAATTTCCTTATATTTGTCCGCATAATTATTCCGTGTTACAAGCGTGGTTAAACGAAGCGCAGAAAACGCTTAGGCCAATCGTGCGCGGTGCGAGAAAACGTGGAGAAATGTATATATAGCTCTTAGCCCCGGGTGTCCTTTCCCTGTTTACTCCAGCCGAGGATCATCATCCTTATCATCCTTAATCGTCGCGTTACGCCCTTTTGTCTTTTGGCCCGAGCGACTCGTTTCCACTCGTTTTACCCTTCTTCTCCTCTCTCTCGCGCGCGCGCACACACACACGCACGCACGCACACACACACGCACACGCACGCTCGTTTTCTCTAATTTCTCCTCATCTCCTCATCTCCTCATCTCCTCATCTCCTCATCGCACTTTTATTCGCGCAGCCGGACATATCGATATTCCGCGATCCAAGTATCCGAGTGCGATCGCGTGAAATTCATTAGCTGGTAAAAAGACCACACGGCCATCGGGATCGATCGGGCCGTAAAAATACGCTCGGTGCGCGTTTGGTCGACGGAAAGCTCGACCTCGATATCGATCCGACAGCGACCTTCCTTAACTACTCCGCGCATTTCGCAGCGGCCTGCCGATACGCTCGGCCCTCTGCCACGCACGCTTTGCACGCGTGTTTAGCTCTCGTGCCGTTAATTAACGCGTGTTAAACGACGCCAGAATGAAGAGAGAGAGAGAGAGAGAGAGAGAGATTTCTTTTTCCTCTTAACTCGCAACGCGTCCTCCGCGATCTCTCGAGAAGATCGCGAAGGGAAACTTTGCCTGTGGCTGTGGCGCGTTACGGAAGTTGGGTATACGAGTAAATCGAGTCGCGAAATATCGGTCTATTTTTCCAAAACGAGACGCATCTAATAGAACGTCCTTGGCTTCGGACGAAAGAGAGAAAGGCGTGATAAAACTGCGTCGAGAAAGAAGAATAATAAACAAAAAGAATCGTGTGTAACGAGATGTACGTAGTTGGTGGATACTCACGTCCGAGTCAGCTCCCTTGTCGGCACCAGGGCACGTGAAGGTCACGTATTCGTGGCATCGTTTATGAACGACGAAACTGCAGACTGAAACACAAGCGGCAAATTGGAGCCAAAGTTCTTCCGGGGACGACAGATCGCGGCTGAGGAAAGGTCGATCGCGTGGAAGCCCCGGTCGTTCTTACCTTGGCATTGGTATCCTTGCTTCCCGAAGCCCCTGAAACAAAAGTTTCCGTCACGAGATTAATTTTCCCCGTTACAGGTTTCGTCGTTCCTTCGCTCTCCTTTTCGTACTTTGCCGGATCCTTATCCACGCGTACGCGGAAGGAAGGGGTGAGAAGACGCCGAGTTCCACTCGAGTCGCAGCACCGGAAACACCGCGTTTCCTCCACTCTCCAGACGAAGGAAAATAATCCGAACGATTAGTCGCGACGGAAGATGCATCTTCCGGTGATCGGTGTTGGTCGCTCTATGCGTTGCTTCCACCATCCCGATCAGATCCATTTCCAGCGAGGTGATCGATATTTCGATAACGCGTGCACGTGCTCCCGATCGTGTGACCACGAGTCGAACGGAACGAGCTGTCGCGAGATAAGCTCGAGGATCGTTTTTCGCGCCACCCGGCCTCACAAACAGACGCGTAGGAAGGACGCGTGAAACGGCAGGCTACGAAGAAAGGAGTAAGGAAAAGGAGGAGAATCGATGCAAATCCGCGATTAACCTAGATTTCTTCGCAGCTTAAATGCGTGGTCGCAGCGTGGTCGCTACGTGGAGCATGGGGCTACGTTGGTGGGCGTCGCGCGACGTCGCGAAAGCGTTTTATCGGCGCGAAACGCGTTAGTTTCAGAGCTAGCGCAATTCGAAACGAAGCTCTGCCGGTTATCACGGGGCAAAATATCCGAGCGAGAATTTTCGATCGACCGATTGGCCGCCTAGCTAATCGACCGACGAGTTCCGATAAACGATCTCGCGCGTCAAAGCGACGTCGCGATATAGCGCGCGGGTCCATGGTGTTGTAACGGGGTGGTAAAATCGGTGAAGCGTGCGAGTTTTCGACGAGAAGTCGATGGAGTGGACTATTCCGTGGGAAAATGGGGCGCACAGCGCTTGAATCGAGGATCCAACGTATGTCGGGATCGCGATGGCTACCCGTAACCGGAATAACGAGCAGATCGGATCTATTTTCGACGCAGCGTGCTCCGGAACCGACATCGGCTGCAGCCCTTTGGAAAATTAAGGCCTTTGGAGCATTTAATGGAGCGATTCTCGAGCGGATGCTACGAAACGGAGCCATCGTCCGCGTACCAACGACGAACAACACCCTCGCTGCTCGCGAACGACCGAGTTTCCTTCGCACGACGGCTGCTAGCTACGATCTTTATGACGAAATTAGCCGGATATTCGAAGCGAAAGCCGATACGGGAGAAAGACGGTGGCGCGCCTGTACGTGTGCGGATAGGCGAGGCAGAGGGAGCTAGTTACACAGGTAGGGCACGGTGAAAATTTGCCATGCTTGGAACACGGTTATCCCGTTCACAGTGCCGGGGACGATGAGAGACCGATCGATCGATCGACGAAGGTCCGGAAGAGAAGGAAAAAGTACTCGGACTGGTAAACTGGTAGCCGCCGACAAAGGAAAAACGAGACGCAAACGACGTAACGTACTCTCCTCGAAAACGTATCGATTCACGGCCGGGACGATAAAGTTCGATACGAACGAGCACCGTGTGGCATTTTTCCAATCTCTTCTGGAGAAAATCTGATCGAGCACGAAATTATATACCCGCGGAGCGGCAGGTGCTTCTTGGACCGTGACGGGTTTCCCGGGCTCATCGGCGACCTTTCCGATTCGCGCGAGAATCCATCGAAAGCCTTTTGTTCCAAGCTAATTGGGTTCGCTCGGTTTTCATCGATTTTCTAGTCTCCGCGACCCCCTGCTGAAACCCTCGCTAAAACCCCGCTAAAACACCCCGCGCGCATCCTTCGTCAAAGACCGCAACGAACCGCAACGAACCGCAACGAACCGCTAAAAATTCCCAAACGGAGCGTCGTCGACGTCCTCCTCCTCTTCGTATTCCTCCTCGTATTCCTCCTCGTATTCCTCCTCGTATTCCTCCTCGTATTCGCCGTCGTCTCGAGGAGCACGTGTCCTTGCCACTCGCGTGGAATTATCGAACGCGAGACTCTGTGTCGGAAATAATAAAAATCAGGCGTGCACCTGAGACCGAGTCACCTGGATCAGGCTCTAGCTAACAACCGCGATTCGTTGTTCGCTCGTTCGATGGAGGTCGAAGGGGAAATGGAGACCCGGTGGCAACGCGCGCAACGTCTGGTGAATGAAATTCTTAACGTTC
This sequence comes from Eufriesea mexicana, assembly GCF_001483705.2. NCBI lineage: Eukaryota > Metazoa > Arthropoda > Insecta > Hymenoptera > Apidae > Eufriesea > Eufriesea mexicana. The sequence goes on along the minus strand of NW_016914064.1, from coordinate 209,052 downwards.
GATGCAAAATTCAACAGGCAGCTCGAAGGCGCTGGCCTTCCGCCAGAACACGCTCGCTTTTATGCAGCGTTTTTAGATTCCGCGAAACATACGAGCGCCGCAAAGCAGACGAAATACATGGCCAAACGACTTTTCCTGCGATCATAGAGGGTAGAGTAGAAGAGGCGAGGGTGAAACTTGAAGCTAATGCAAATTCGAGCGCGGTATGTACGCGCAACGCGCAACGTGCAACGCGCAACGGGCAACGCGCAACGAGCGTACACGCCGATACGAGAGGGACGCGAGTGGATTCTCCTGAATTCCCGAGGAATGATCGCGATTGCGGCAATTCGTGTCCCGATACTCGCTGCAATCTCCACTACCGGAGGTCCAACGCGCGAATAAAACGGAAATTTCGTTTGCCGAAAGGTAATCGAAAATCCGATGCCCGAATTCCGAAATTTCCTACAATCGATTAATCCTTCCCGTTTTCTCTTCTCTCC
>NW_016914064.1:204710-208461 GCF_001483705.2 Eufriesea mexicana | reverse complement strand
TTTCCCCTATTTCTCCCCTTTCCCCCCTATTTAACTTTAGTCCGCCACTGTATCTCTGTACGATTCGTGATAAGACAAATTTTCCAATTACTTCGAATTTCGCGCACGTTAAGACGCGATGCTGGTGCGACGAGTGTAGCATTCGGTTCTAACGTTTCACAACTCGTGACGAGTTAGTCTCGTTATCGCAGTTGAAAGGGGTTGAAGAGGAGCACGCGCCGACGAGAAACGAATTTTTCCGATCAGTGGCTTCTCCCGAGCTCGCATTTACCTTAACTTTTTACGTTTACGCGAACGACCTAAAGACAATTCCCAACGACCCAGAGCAACGCAGCTCGAGAACTCCCCGACCAAGTACACGCTTATGTACGTCTCCTCTCGCCATAAGGTGACGATCGATAAGCTAAAAGTATCCAACTCGAAAAAACCGATAAGTTTTTCGCTTCGTAACCGGTTGATTTTTCCTTTCTCTTTCACCTTTTTCTCTCTTCTTTCTACCTTCTCCGTAAAAGAGAAAAACCTTCGTCCGATAAACAGACGCTTCTTTGCGAGTGCAAGTCGCTTAATTCCCTCGACGTTTTATCCATCTTGCCACATCTCTAGCGCGTAAATGGATCGTTGGACCGGAAAGATTCCAAGGATAGTTTCACCGACAGTTACCTAGCGTTAACTTTCTTCTCCATACCGACATCTCTCCTCTCCCTAAGCCACTTTACCCTCCTCTCGATTCCGCGGCCAATTCGAGGGGGACCAACGACGTTCATTCCAACGCCTCATCATTCGACAACCGCCATCCACCATTGGTATACCGATCTTTCCCAAATTCTCTCTCTCTCTCTCTCTCTCTCTCTCTCTCTTTCTCTCTCTCTCTCTCTCGTTGCACTCTTCGGCCTGTGAGCCGAGCAAGCCGAAAGCAAAGAGAGTGCAGCCCTTTCCGCGATGCCATTCTTTTGGTCATCGATTTTTTGACCCTCTTTGACATCGCGCGTCACACTGCATCCACCCATCCCCTTCTCGCCCCTTTTCTTCCTATCCCGCATGCGGACCAAGATGCGAGACGGTGATACCGGATACGTCGAAATTTCCCGCCTTTCCATCGAAATTTCGTCAAGATTTCGTCGAACCGATCCATCACCGATTTCGCGTACATCGATCCAGGTGCGTCGCTACGTATCGCGATCATCCATCCGATTTTTCGCACGAAAAATTTTTCATCCGACTCTCGCCTGTACGCGCGATGTAGGATCCGTTCGATTAGTTGGAGCACGGTTATGGGATACGAGGAAAACGGCAATTCCTCTTCTTGCCTAGCCGAAGATAAGGCTAAGCGGTATTCGCGTTAGCCAAAGTCGCGGCGTTGCTGAAGATTGGATGTGCGTCATGATAATTGGAAAAAACATAAGCGTGTAATTGGAGACCAACTGCGAGTTCGTGTTCGCTATTCGAACGGATAAAGCAGGTTCGTCACGCGAAACCACACAACTCGATAACGACTTATGGTTTTAAATACGTTACGTCTCGCGATAACGCCACGTGATTCGCGAATAGACAGAAGCCAGTGAAATAAATCTTGCGGCCTGCCAAGCTTAAATTTCTCCATCCTCGGAAAGATGCTCGCCATTGTTCCATTAGGTAACGGAATCGTTATTTCCCTCGGAGCAAACTCGACAGAAGCTTTATTCCTTTCCTTTGCATTTCCTTCTTCCCCTCTTTCCTCGTTTTTACGGTTTACCCCGTGATTTGTCTTTCCTCTTTCCTCTTTCCATTCGACGTCGTGCAACGAAAGGGGAGAGAGACCCGAAACGAAATGGAAAGTATTCGGAAGACGATCGTTCGATTTTCGATTTTTCATTTTCCCTCGGGTGATACGCTTTCGGATTGGAATCGAATGGAACGAGATCCGATTAATCGGAGAGAATCTCGGATAGGATGGCGGTTAATCGTATTTGTCGCAATCTAACCCAATTATTCGTGGTCGATCTCCTTAACCGAACGAAACTGGAAAAAACCAGAGGCAAAGGAGCGCAACGGGGAAATAATGGAGCCAAGGTGGCCAAGACCGGACAGAGGCTTCTCGATCGTCTGGCACTTCTTTCGGCCGCGAGGAGGCAGCGACAAAAGCTGCGGAAGAATTAGATCGGAAACGTCTGTTGCGTCCGTTCTGAACGGCAAAATCGATGTCGGTGAAACAAGTTAGTTTGGTTACTGGGTCGCGCTCGCTATTGTGCGTCAATGCCTGTAACCGTTTCAACTGCACCTAAATGTTACTCGTTAGACATCATCCGGGTTATGCCGTAGCGTAACCTTCTTTTCCCCGCACACTTTTCCACCAATTAATCCGACGTATCGCGTCGATTATTCGCGGGACTATTCGCGGTACTATTCGCGGCGCTATTCGCGGGACTATTCGACTCGTAGGTGGGAACGGAGGTGCGACACGAGCCGGTAGTCGTAGTCGATAATCGAGAAACCAGAGTGGTTTCACGGATGGTCGGTCGTTCGTGGCCGTTTGAAAACCCCGCGCTCGAATTCATCTCTCTCGTTCGGTCGTCGTTTCTAATTTGGACGAAGCGCGAGTATTCTCAAGGCCGGACCGTTTAACCGTTGCTCGAGTTACTCTACCGGCAGCTACCGGCCACTGGATTTATGTATCCATAAAATGTATGCCGCCGAGACGGCAGAGGGGATAGAGAGAAGGACAGGAAAAGAATAAAGGCGATCGTGTGTCGCGAGCACGGAATTCCCGTGTGTAGAGCTAGTCGGTATCGCGATCGCGAGCAGAGAAATCGGCGGAAGGAAAGGAACGGGAGCGAAACGCGCAGCGACTAGACCAGAGAAAACAAGTGTCGGGAGAGCGAGAAAAGGACACTCACCATATGAAGTCCTTGCAATGACTGCAGAAGGTCGGTTGCTTGAAGAAACGCGGCATAAAGCTGTGATTCTTCACCACGTAGACATTCTTCTTTTTCAGCGCTCCTTTCCGGCCGCGAATTTTCTTCGCAAATGCGGTGTTCGCATCGCCGGGCCCGAGGGAATCTTCGCACGTGTTGTTTGCTTCCTGATCGTCGGCCATCGCGAATTCGAATTAGTCGCCGATTCTCCTATCGAACGATCGGATCCAAGATCCGTGGAATACTTCGATCCTGGCTCCTACACTCTCGTCCAACTCTTCTCGACTGCACGCTCCGTCCCGTGGCTATTCCTCGCGACTAGTAGAAGAGTATCACGCGTCAGTCGAAAGTTGCACGCGCGCACACGAATCGACCCTCGCTGGGGACGAGTGTAAGCTGTCTGACCGAGCCGACAACCACGGGATACGATGCGCTCGGCAACGATCGGAAACCAAAGAAAACGAAGAACGAGAGAGAAAGAGAGCGGAAAAGAAGCAAAAGTAAACGAAAGAACGAAAGAACGAAGGAACGTGGGAGACGGAAGGGAAAAAGCCGTTTGTTTGGCTGTGACTGTCGAAACGCTCAACGTGTCGCGTCCGATGCGTGTTCTCGTTCGACGTGCGATAGGTAATGTACTCTCGTCGCGGTAACTCGTGCCCGAGACCGTCGGCCACCGTCAACGACTCTGCCCTCGCTCGTTGCCGTTGCTGCCACCACCGCCCCCGTTCGTCCACCGCCGCCACCGCCACCACCACCACCGTTACTACCACCTCCACCACCACCGCTGTCCTCCTCCTCCTCCACCACCTCCTCCTCCTCGCCTCCTCCTTCTCCTCCTCCACCTCCTCCTCCGCCTCCTC
>NW_016914064.1:170066-204278 GCF_001483705.2 Eufriesea mexicana | reverse complement strand
CACCACCTCCTCCTCCTCCTCCTCCTCCACCGCCTCCTCCACCAAGTCCTATTATACTCCTCCTTCTCCTCAAACGCTGACACCCCGTTCCCAGTGCTGCTACCTCGCCACCACTCCACCCTTCCCTTCGGTTCTTCCACTCTTCTTACCTATGCGAGACAGCGCGCGCGTGCTCGTATTCCGAACCTGTCTCTCACCCTTCCCGCTCCAACTACGCTCGCGGAACCATTGCCTACTCGCAGCTTTCATCTCCACCCCCGCTTTAGATTCTCCTTTTATCTCGTTACTTTCTCGTCCATCGTCTATCCCTTCTACGTCCTCGTCCCTTTTCGCTTCCAATCGAGATTTTCGTTCGACTTATGTACGACATGCTTTGTTTCCTCGTCTCCAATCTTTCCTTTCCGTCCAAACAATGAAATATCCGTCGGGAAAGCTACTAGTCCTTAATCCTCCGTGCTTCGATCTTCCTACCGTTTCTTTCTTCCTCTGCGAGATCGCCACCTTTTTCCTCGGTTACGTATGCTTTTGTCTATCGACATGCTATGCCTCTCCCTTCTTTACCCTCTCTTTCCTTCTTTCCTGCATCGTTTTGTCAACCTCCTCCCAACGCTTCTCTCGCATCCTCGCCACCTCTGCACATACCTTCCCCTCTCGCCAAACGGCCGATAATTTTAGATTCTCGGCGCAGTGGCTCAACACTGCCACTGCTCAGCCTGCGCCGCGCACTCGAATATCGACATTCGACATCCGCGAGAACCACGAGCACACGCGACCTCACCGAAACCCCGAGGGAGAGTTTCGTATACCTAGAGAGGGGAGAACGAATGCACCAGCTAACCTTCCCCTTACGCCCTTGCTTTCTTACCGTCTATTGTATTTCCCCTCTTCCTTCCTCGTTTCTCCGCCGCCACTTCTTCGCTTTCTCGCCTTTCTTTCCTCGCGTATCCTTTCCGATATACCGAAACCACGCGGTTCTTCCCTCTTCCATCCTTCTTCGTTTCTTCGTTTCCCTCTGTTTCTCTAATGTCGAAAGCAACACTTGTAACAACATCCTTGTCCGTTCTTCCTGTAACCTGCAACGATATTTATTAACTTTCCCGCATTTTTACAGCTCACCGAGAAAGAAGAATAATAAAGGATAAAAAAAAAGAGCTATTTGCTTTAAGAAGTTTTTTTCTATTAGGCAAACTTTAATAGATTAAAATCGAATTGAAGCACGAAAATTCGAAATAGGGCAAAATTACAACGCGATAGTTGAATAGTCGAGTAATCGTTGATTAGAACGAGTATAATTTGACCCTAAGCCGGTCAACCAGAAAGTTGTATCTCGTGTTCTAACGAGCGGGTCAATAATATCTCTACCAGCTATTTTTAATAACGGGACCGTGCATCAACTTCTTACTTACGCGCAAAACGTTTCTTGTAAACGTTAATAACTTTCGTAAGTAACTCGATGCATTGGATACGTGTTTTTTCTCTTTTTCTCCATTTAACTTCTAATCGCATTCTTCATTCTCGCAATCGGTAACTTCCACGAGAAACCGGATATTCAATTTAAACGTATAACTTTCAAATAAACTCGATAATAGACCGTTAAATCGCTTGATTGATAATATTCTATCGTTATTTCGATGTAACGACAACGTTTCATTTCTATCCGTATTGTATCTTTCGAATTCCATAAACGGCGTCAACATCGACAGTCGTACCAACGTTACAAACCCATTCTTTTTCTACGTTCGACTCAAACAAGTGTCACATCGTTTACAGTAGTCTCAGTTTTTTTTTTTATGTGCTAGAATGAGCTCGCTTATTACGATGAAATTATCAAAAATTCATTGGACGCTTTTCATCGTGTGTTGCCTACCGTTTAGTATGTTACGTAAATATTCCTTTACGATGTACCTTTCTTTATTTATGAATGTTTTTAGGCCACGCCCTAGAATGCTATGTGTGTACTAATCAAGAGGGTAACAGAGAAAAGTGTTTAAGGAGTACAAAAATTTGCGAACAAGGTCAAGATACTTGTTTTACGGAAATTAGATGGGGAAGTGAGTCTTAACCTTTCTATAGTTATCGATTTATTCCAGAACGATATTTGAGGTTATGTTTACATCGATTGGTAAACGAGGATTTATCAAAATAAATTATACCTTTAGATTCTATTCTTGTAACATTCTGTATCGTTATCGTTGTTTATAGGTACTCCATACTGGTCACAAGGTGCGAGAAAGCAGTTTTACGTTTCAAAAAAATGTGCCACGAAGAAAGAATGCGAAAGAATAAAGCATTCTAATATGAAAGATTGCACGTATATATCGTATCAAGACTGGAAATGTTCCGACTGTTGTCAAGGAGATAAATGCAATTATTACGTTATCGTAAGTGAGATAGTTTCAATTTCTATTTTAACGGACAAAATAAAACATTCTATAACGTTTACTTTCTACATTTCAGTCTATGGCAGACAAAGTACATTCTTACTGGCTGATTGTAACTGCTTCATTGATAACTTTGCATAGCGTAAATTCCTGGATTAGAATAAATTGACGTATAATAAAATCCGAATATTATATCGACAAATAATATTACTCTGTTCCCTGCAACTAGTAATATTTCAATCACGATCCGTCGCAAAAGAAATCATCTTCAATTACAAATTGAACAAATAGTTATACACGATATGTATTTTAACTTTAATCGCGTATAACTTTCGTATTTTCATACTTTCATACTTTCTACGTATTTAAGGTAGACGTCGAAACGACACGGAAAGTTCGTGCGATAAATGCCGTACTTGATCTTATCGTCTCGAAAAAAATCTAGAATAATGCAAAACAGTGGAGAAGAGATGAATCTGATCGCGCGTTTTGCTGCAACGCAATGTATACTGTATCCGTCCAATACAAATTTTTTATTCATTTTATCGAAGAAATAATATTAAACGCGTATTAACGAATATTTTGTACTTGTTAATAAAATTACATATAATATGTATCGCGTTTTTCTTTTTCGATATTTCTCTTTGCCTCTTATCCTCTGCTTCTCGATTCATGTTCAATCTAACGACTGTTACATAGATACTGACTAAGATTGTGGAAAAGTATCTTTTTATAACGGATTATATATCACATTGTAGCTTAAGGGATATTTGATATCTACACAGATAAGTAGACTCGAGAATAGCTACTATTCGAGGGACATAATTTCCAGGATCATTTCTCAGTCGTTCACGGTATTAAGTCGTGTTATTCAGTGAATTAGTTCTCGAATAAATAGTTTTATTGTATATCGTTTATGTAAGTATAAAACGATCGTTTTCCTTTACCGCGGTATCCAGTTGGCTAATCATAAGGAATAATAAATAAGAATACTTATGTCGTACCACGTATACATAGCAAATTGTTAGTTTCGAAAGAAAACATACTATATACGTAGGTTCAAATTGGAACAGTCGGGCGAGTAATCCAAGGGAATCGAGAATAAATAGTACGCGTACGTATGTGTGCGTGTATGTACGTATTCGTTGTCCGGCACAACGCTACGCGCCTGGTACAATGAGCTTGACCACTTGCAAATTGAACGTTTGTTGTGTCATCGATCGTCACCATCGACCGTTGTCGTCGATCGAAAGAATATCCAACAAATATATTCAAATTATCCGAATATCGAGGGTTTCTGTTATAATACGAATTTAAAACCGCATCAACGGCGGCGGTAAAAATGTTTAGTTATCCACGAGACGGCCGAATAAGAGAGAAAAATATTCGATTCGTATCGCAATGAAACCGAAAGAACGTTTCATGTTATCTAAACTTATTGATACAATCGATAAATTAGAAATATGATCGGATCGCATCAGTTAAAATCAATATTATAAGCAGATGGCCAATATAGATAAAGCCGGACAGTTCTAACCTACACGCGACGGCGGTACGATTCCGACCAATTGAGTGATTCCGATCGTTCGCACAGCGACCAATCTTTAAGTTTGATTTAAAGACATTTTAATTAGCGCTCGTTTAGTCGTAAGCCGAATATTCAGTCTGTAGCCGAAGACATTCATTGCAGTATCTTAACATCTTTAGATAAAAATGCATACCCCATTTACCGTGCTTCATATGGTAAGCGAATTAAAAGATATTTCGATATTTTCCAACAAAATCTAACCTCTTTTTTCCCTCCCCGCCCCTCACCGCACCCCTTTCACATTCCTTTTTCCCTTTTTCTATAGAAAAGTAGACAAATAATTTCTGCATATCGTGTTTAACAAACATTATTTTCAGCTGCGCGACATGGAGAGATGGGAACTAGGCAAACTATACAAAACGCTCAGTCGTAAGAAAGAAGTGGATCTTTCTCAGAATTCAAGACTGGCGAGATGTCTGTCGACGCTAGATCTCACAGCTCTCGGAATAGGCTCGACTCTCGGCGTGGGTGTCTATGTCCTCGCGGGATCCGTTTCGAAAGAAACCGCGGGGCCAGCCGTGATAATTTCATTCGCTATTGCCGCAATCGCGTCCATGTTCGCAGGTACAATTCGAATTCGATTGCTATAGTTAAACGAGTGAGAAAAAATAATCGATTCGTGTTAATTTCTCTAACAGGTCTCTGTTACGCGGAATTCGGCGCAAGAGTTCCACGCGCCGGATCAGCGTATATATACAGCTATGTAACGATGGGAGAATTTACAGCTTTTCTGATCGGTTGGACGCTGATTCTCGAATATATAATTGGCTCGGCCAGCGTGGTACGTGGGCTGAGCAGTTACGTGGATAAATTATTTGACAACGCTATGAAACACATGTTTCAATCAGCAGCGCACATCAGCGTTAATTATTTATCTTCTTATCCGGACTTCTTCGCTTTCGGAGTGACTCTAATCTCATCCGGTAGGAAATTATTAGAAATCGTATCGGCGATATGATATAAAATGTTTATCGAAAAATTAAATTAAGCAACTCTTCTATTTGTATCTCTCGTGCTTCACACTTTTCAACGACTCGTAACTTCGTTAATCGAAACATATCTTCATCAGCTGCATTGGCATTCGGGGCAAAGGAGTCCTCGGTGGCGAATAATATCTTTACCGTCACGAATCTCTCCGTGGTTCTATTCGTGATAATAGCGGGATCTCTTAAAGGTAAAATTTTTATCGATATCTACCCTACTAACGGCAAGAGTCTCCTGAACTAATTAATATCGCTTTCTTTCTTTGTTTTTTGCGTGCGCGCGCGCACGCACGCAAAAGCTCTGTTTCTTGTCTATTTATAACACACTTGACGAAAAGCTAACATATCCAATTGGCAAAAGGAGCCGCCTGTGTGTACGGAAAATAAGTGCGATTACGGAAGTGGAGGATTCGCGCCTTATGGTATAGGGGGTATAATAGCAGGTGCGGCAACCTGCTTTTACGGATTTATCGGTTTTGACTGCGTCGCTACCACCGGAGAGGAAGCGAAAGATCCGCAAAAATCGATTCCGATAGCGATCATCGTCTCGTTGACCGTAGTCTTTCTGGCATATTTTGGTGTCTCGACGGTCTTAACCACTGTCGTTCCTTACTTCGAGCAGGACACTGACGTTCCACTACGATATCTGTTCGACAGTATCGGTTGGAACTGGGCATCATGGCTGGTAACCATAGGCGCTATTTGCGGTCTATGTTCAAGGTAAAACTCCTTTTATGCCTATCTACATTACGTACGGTGTATGTATTCTCGATGTAAACAATGAGATCCTTTTGCAGTTTACTGGGAGCCATGTTCCCCTTGCCGCGAATTATTTATGCAATGTCAGCCGATGGATTGATATTCGAATGGATGGGAAAAATCAATTCACGATTTCAGACACCACTGATGGGCACCTTTTCGGCGGGGATACTCACAGGTTCGCGACTTACGATTTTTCGTTAGGGCTCAATGATATGGTTTCACACAAACAGTTATCTCCACGTCATTTTAGGTGTACTTGCTGCGATATTTGAAATATCTCAACTCGTAAATATGATGAGCATCGGAACATTGCTCGCTTATTCGATCGTCGCAACATGTGTGTTAATACTTCGGTAACAAAAATTAACAATCACTTGTATATATAATATATTATATACGCGATACAGGATTTGTCGCTAACAAAGTTTCTACGCTACGTTCTCGTATTATCATGAATCGTTTCAGATACGAAGAAAGCGTAGGGTATGAAAAGAAAGAAGATCGTAATCCGAGAACCTTCGCGTTCATTGCACGACAACTGATTAACGCTAATGGATTAAGTCATTCTACGAAATTAACGTCTCAAATTGTTACGTGTCTCGTTGTGTGTTACGGTATGCTTATTTTGCTATTGAACATCAACGATCATACTCATCACTTATTAATAATGTTTCCTTTACAGTTATCCTGTGCATTTGCATTAGCATTATAGTTTCGATTTTTGCCAAAGAAATAATGAATGGTAAAATTACGTTTGTCGTTCCATTAACAATTCTACTGTTAGCCCTAATTGTTACCCTTATTTTTATTTACCTTCAGCCAACATCTGGAAAAAAGCTTGCATTTTCGGTACATATTTATTTTTGTTATCATTTACTACCTGGTTAACGTTTAATGATAATTTTCATCATATAAAGATACATTTTCAGGTTCCACTGGTGCCGTTTCTACCCGCTCTTAGTATTCTTATTAATATATATCTTATGATAATGTTGGACAAAGTTACATGGGTGAGATTTTTAATATGGATGGGAATCGGTAAGTAGATGACGTAAAAAGAATCGACGATTTTACACTAAATATTTAAATTAACGAGTCTTTTAATTCTCGTAGGTCTTGTAATATATTTCTCTTATGGCATTTGGCACAGTAAAATGCGAAAAGATAAATGCGAAAAATCACCTGAAAACAACTGCGCTAACGGAGAAGAAATATGGATGACCGACGAATTTCTTCGATTCGAATGACACGCTACATATTCTATCTCCGTAACCAAATTTTTCTACACACGTAGAGATAGCTAATTAGTTGATTCAACTGAACGTAATTAAACGATAATGAGATGATTGAAATACGTGAAGACAGACATCCTTTACGCTATAAACGAGTTTATTAGAAAAGTATAAAAAAAAAGACTTAAACTTTAAAGAGCAAACAGAGACTTAAGGTCATTGAGCGTGAGTTTCGAAGTAGCCAAGTTCTTATCACCACTGAGCACATTTTGAGCTATTTCCAATTTCTTATCTTGCAAATGTTTTATACGCTCTTCTATCGTGTCCTCGCATATAAATCTGAGGAACGATGCATCGAGTAAATAAATTATCGATTATTATTAAACATTCGAATAATAACAATATACTAACTTGTATATGAAGACATTTTTTCGCTGTCCGAAACGATAAATCCTATCTTGCGCCTGCACTTCTAATTGTGGATTCCAATGAATGTCTATTAACAACAAATGATTTCCACCTACTAGGTTTAACCCAACACCTCCAGCAGTAAGCGAAAGCAATAGTATTTTCGGATCGCTGTTTGGAGTGTTGAACGAATCCATTATACCCTATAAAAATATCCTGTATATTTCAGATAATCTCGACCTCGACATGATCGAAAATTAACATTTTGTTATAAAACTACCTGTCTTTCCTTGATAGGTACATTGCCTGTAAACATATTAAAACTGGCGCCTTTTATTGAAGATAAACAAAATGCGATAATATTCAGCAGACCTGTCCATTGAGAAACAATAATCATTTTATCATTTTTTTGCAGAATTTCCTCGACCTTATTAAGCACCATCTTTATCTATGTTTGAGACACGAATATACACAAATTAAATATAAACCAACTAATGTCAAATAAACAGGTCGTGTTTTATAATTGAAAATGTGTTAGATAACTTACCTTAGAACTTGGGCGATCGGCCATAAACACAGGATTCTTAGAGGTCAATAGATTGCTAACTACTCTGTGATCAACCCCTATGTCTGTACTTATTTCAGCTTTATCATCCGAGTCTTGCAACGTTATATTATTTATTTGGGATAATAAATCCGGATCGAAATTTTCTGTCTCCGTTATTCCACTTTCCTTCATATATTCCTGATCTAGCATTGAATTAATAAGCGACGGGTGAACACAAATTTGACGTAATCTCAGTAGAAGAACCAAAATTTCGTGTGTTTTGACGTCAGCATGTAACGACAACAATTTGTTTTGCGCCTTTGTGAACTGAGTATTTTTATCTGAATAGAAAAGGCAAGAAATTATTTTCATAGCGAGCAATTTTAATATAGTACTTACTTGGATTCGAAAGAAACGTTGGTTTATCGTATTTTCCAACAGCTAAATCGACCATATGATCTTTCTCAGATCTTTGAGCCAAGAACTGAGCAAATAGTGTACGAGAATAAATCAACACTTTCTCATACACCAACTGTTCCTGCGGATCGAGCTTTACAAGTATCACTTCCACAAATTTTTCTGGAAGACTTTCTAATTCGCCATTAGCTTGAAGTTCCTGTTTTGTTCTACGTAACATTAATGTTTTCATCACAGTTACCAATCGCTGACGACCGGCTGCATTTTTGTTATCTACCCAACGTTTCCATACTCGTAGGTCATTGAACGGAGAACACTGAAGGAATTTCAAAATAGAATATAAATCCATTTCCTTATTTTGAATAGGTGTTCCAGTGAGAGCCCACCGTTTACTCGCTACAAGGCCACACACCGCTTCAGATGCCTGACTTTTATGATTTCGAATTATATGTGCTTCATCGAGTATAATGCGTTCCCAATAAATTCGATATACCATGGACATGGTTTTAAATTCACGCGTGAGTATGTTATATGTTGTAATAACTACATTGTTTTTTGCTAATCTTTTTGGCACATTTTCCCGATTTGTACCATGATAAATTTCAACGGAGAGCATACCACGTTTACATTTGTGCTTTATTTCATTTTCCCATTGTGATAACAAAGACGCGGGACAAACTACAAGCGTACCTCCTTTATGTCGTAACGGTACATTATGGTCCATCCATTTCTCGTCATCGCATGTTTCTGTTTCTTGTAACTTTCTTTTAGCAATACTGGCTATAATCAAGGATATCATTGTTAAAGTTTTACCCAAACCCATATCATCAGCGAGAACACCACCAGGAGGTCTTTGTTGCTCTCTCCATATCAACCACGCCAATGCATGTTGCTGATGTGGCATTAATTTTACTCTCAAGCCTTGTGGATCTTCTGCCCTCTCCTCCTCAGTTGGTCTAGCAACAAGAGATCCGTGCAAATCTTGCAATCTATCAATTGTCAAAGCTAATTCTTTATCTAACGTTGCCTGAGCTATTTTTCCAAGTTCTTTATCTTCTGAGGATATTTTTGGTTTTGTCAATATATTATCTGGATCATAATAAGAATCAAATTTATCAGAATATGAGTCTTTCTGAGTAGTAAATTCTTCCTTGATGGATGATATTTCTTGCTTCATACATTGTGGTTCAGCTTTAATAATTTGCGTTAAAGGTGTATTTTTCAGTTCAAGTTCAATTGCTTCTATTTCTCTTTCTTGCATTGCAATACTTTCACATAATTTTTGTCCTTTATCTGGTAATAAACTAATATTACCAGAAGTGTACAATAGCTAACAATAATATGCAATTAAAATGTATATTTTACTTTCTCATTTATAATTAAAAACCATTGAATTTACCTTTGTCTTGCTTAACTGATTTTGTAACTGGTCCATTTTACAAACAAGAAGAGCTCTTTTTTGTGCAGCCAATGGATCTGTATTACCAGGACCAATTTCTCGTTTTGCTAAAGACATTGCAGTTTCAGATTGCAAATTATTTTCATCATCTATCTGACAATCTAAAAATTCATTTGACTTCAATATAATAATCTCAAGATGTATAATATTTTAAAATGAGAAATCGCATAGGTACTTATACCTGAATCCGTTGAAAGACCCGAATTTCGGTCTTTTGCACTTTCTTCTGAGACATATCCTTCAATCATATTGTTATCGCTGCATATACCTTCAGATGTATTAGAAACCTTGGCTTCTACATTTTGTTCTTTTTGCTTTGAAACACTTTCTACTCCTTTATCCTTCTTTATTTTGTAATTGTTTTCCACTACTTGTTCAGCATCATTATTATCATCATCATCGTCATCAACTAATAAATATAACAATTATAATATTAAATTTAAAATTATTCTATTTAAGAAAATACAATACCAGCTGACACATCATCATCAGTATCACTAGATAAAACAAAATTATTTTCATTATGATTATTGGTATATTCCTTGTCAGAATAATATGAAATATGCTTCCTAATTTTATGCTTGATCGCTTTCTCCGTCAATGATAATTTTCCGGATGAAGAAAGTCTTAACCTTAAAAAATAATTTCATGTTAAACGTTAAAATAATATGATATAAGGTAAAGTTAAGCATATGTAAAAATAATTAATTTCTGGAACAGATTTCTTACTTTTCCGGTGTTAAATTTGCAGAAACATTTCCACTACTTTCACTACTTTCAATCACAAAAATCTGCTGTTTCTCATTATTTTCGTTAATATCTTCGTCGCTATCCGAAATAACAAAAGACTTATCTTTTGTAATGCAAGACGAATCGCGCCACTGACTGAAACTTTCGTCCATTCTATAAATTTTGTTAATTTCATCTAATCGTATAGAACTATCAAAAGTTAAATATATAGGATATGCATAAATATTTAATACTTACTGCAGAAAGTAAACTACTTTGTTGGAAAATAATTTAACCGAAACTTTTTTGAATTGACAAATATGTTGTGAACATGAACTATACAATAATATAGTATGACGTATTATTTTTATAATAGAGTCATAATAACATTTCGCACATTAATAGCAATGTTAAATTAAAAAATAAATAAATAAAAATATATTCGGAAAATATTTATAAATTAAAAGTCGATAAAAGTCAAAATTTTAACCGATATCGCAGTGGTTCTCTTTTACTAGGGTTTCTCACATAGAGATATGAAGGCTCTGATAATTTCCCTATTAACGAGATTCCTTGGTTTAGTTGGATCCGACGTTAAGTCCTTGCTCTTGTCTCGTCCCCGAACGTCGGAGTTGTTACGGGTTATAATAAGTTTTGTCATTTTAAAGAATAACTTGTCGTCCAAAAAATGGCTGATTTTTTAGATTCAGAAGCAGAAGAAAGTGAGGTATTTGTATCGTTAAATTTATGTTCATTACATGTATAATATTGTTGCAATAATATCATTAAAGTATGTACACATATGCGTGTGTGTGTGTGTGGTGTGCGTGCGTGCGTGCGTGTGTGTATACATATATATATATATATATATATACACATTTTATTCATCTAAAAATTATGTTACTAATCGATGTTCTATTACAATTTAGGAGGAGGAAGAATTAGACGATAATGAGAAAAAGAAATTGAAAAAAATAAAAGCTGTAGAAGAAAGTGAAGAAGAGGAGGAGGAAGGTCAGAATAGAGTAATACATTCTAAGATTATATTATAATTTGTTGTACAGATTTTTTTAAATATTTAAATATAACAATAATTTCTTTATTTTATTGCATAATTATTAAACCATAATAATATGTTTATGACCCGTTTACAGATGATGAAGATCGTTTACGCGAAGAACTTAAAGATCTTATAGATGATAACCCAATAGAAGAAAGCGAAGGGGAAGACAGCGATGCTTCTGGAGCATCCAAAAAACGTAAAAAAAGTGACGATGAAGATTTTGATGATCGTTTAGAAGATGAGGATTATGATTTAATAGAAGAAAATTTAGGAGTCAAAGTTGAGCGAGTATGTGCAAATTAATTAATTCATTGTGACACATAAGATTGCACAGATAAAGTAACATGATTCTTTACTTTAGAAACGTTTCAAACGCCTCCGCAGGATTCAAGATGAGGAATCAGAGGAAGAGCAGGAAAAAGAAGTGGATGATGATAGAGATGCTATTGCAAATGAACTTTTTGAAGGCTCTGGTGATGTAAGTTGCATTTTTAATATATATATATCTTGCACTAAAATTTTTCCTTTCCCTGTATTAAGTTCCTAATTTTTACGCTTATTTTTACACTAACATTAGGAAAGGGAGATTACCATGGTATGTACAGATAGATATAAAATATTCTTCTAAGAAAAATTATTTGGATTCTTTTATCTTTTATCTCTACAGTTTATTTAATTTTTGACTTTTATTATGCACTAGGAAGATGAAAGGAGAAGCGAACGTAGTCACAGACCTGAAGTGGACACATTTGATGAAGAAGGAAGTGAAGGAGAGTACACAGACGCTGACGATTTTATTGTTGATGATGATGGTAGACCAATTGCTGAAAAACGTAAAAAGAAGAAGCCAATTTTTTCCGATGCTGCTTTGCAAGAAGCACAAGATATTTTTGGTGTCGACTTTGATTATGATGAATTTGGAAAATATGGAGAGGAGGACTATGAGGAAGAAGAAGAAGAGGAAGAAGAAGAAGAGGATGAATATGTGGATGATGAAGATACCGAAAGACCGCGCAGACCGAAAAAACAATTGAAGAAGAAAACTACCAGGAAAAGTATTTTTGAAATTTACGAACCAAGTGAACTTAAACGCGGTCATTTCACTGATATGGATAATGAAGTACGAAACACAGATATACCAGAAAGAATGCAGCTACGTACTGTTCCTGTTACACCAGTTGCAGAGGGTTCTGATGAGCTAGATTTAGAAGCAGAATGGATTTACAAACAAGCTTTCTGTCGTCCAACTATCTCGATTCAAGACGCACATTTAAATGCTGAAGCTAAAGAAAGAGCTCGAAAGGGTCCACAGACGATCGGTAAAATTAAAAAGGCTTTAGATTTCATGCGAAATCAGCAGTTCGAGGTACCTTTCATATCCTTTTACAGAAAGGAATATGTGCTTCCAGAACTCAATATTAATGATCTTTGGAAAGTGTACAAGTTTGATGCAAAATGGTGTCAACTTCGCCAGAGGAAAGAGAATTTATTAAAATTATTCGATAAAATGAGAAATTATCAATTAGATGAAATTATGAAAAATGCTGATGCCCCTTTATCAGATAACGTACGATTGATTAAAGATGATGACATAGAACGGTTGAAAAATGTGCAAACCAGCGAGGAATTAAACGATGTTTATCATCATTTCATGCTATACTACAGTCATGAGATTCCAACGATGCAAGAAGCTGCTCGTCAGAAGGAGAAAGAAGCGCGTAAAGAAGCAAAAATTCAGAAAAGGAAACAACAAATTGCAGATGCCGAAGAAAACGGAGAAGATCCTCCACCGGAAGAGGAAGTAGATGCAGAGGAAGAAGAAGAAGCGGATGATACATTGAAACAAGCGGTTCGAACTGGTCCATATTCTATTTGCAGACGCGCTGGTCTTGATAGCCTTGCAAAAAAATTCGGTCTTACTCCAGAACACTTTGCCGAAAATTTACGAGATAATTATCAACGACACGAAGTAGATCAAGAACCAACGGAACCTTTGACCATTGCTAATGACTATTGCAGTCAAATACTTAATAGCCCAGAAGAGGTCCTAAAAGCTGCTCAGTTAATGGTTGCTATTCAACTAGCACGTGAACCTTTGGTAAAAAAGTGTGTTCGAGAAATGTACATGGAAAGAGCAAAAATATCCGTAAAACCTACTAAAAAAGGAATCAAAGAAATAGATGAAAACCATCCAATTTATGGAATGAAGTATCTGAAGAATAAACCAGTACGTGATCTCGTCGGAGACCATTTTTTAAATTTGATCATAGCGGAAGAAGATAAATTA
The DNA here is from genome assembly GCF_001483705.2 of Eufriesea mexicana. NCBI lineage: Eukaryota > Metazoa > Arthropoda > Insecta > Hymenoptera > Apidae > Eufriesea > Eufriesea mexicana. Next base: position 190,422 of record NW_016914064.1, on the reverse strand, counting down.
ATCACGATAACATTAAGCGATAGTATCGAAGGAAATACTAGTAACAACTACGTTGATGAAATGAAACAGCTTTACTACCGAGATGAGTTCAGTAAAAATGTTCAAGACTGGAATACATTGAGAGTTGGGAGTGTTGAAATGGCGCTTACGCGTATAGTTCTGCCAAGCCTGAAAAAAGAATTAAGAGCGAATCTTATTGCGGAAGCTAAGGAATGCGTAATGAGAGCATGTTGTCGTAAAATGTACAATTGGATCAAAGTTGCTCCTTATACTTGTGAATTTCCGGAAGAAGAAGACGAAGAATGGGACACTACCAAGGGACTTCGTGTTATGGGTTTAGCTTATGTTCCAGATTACTCTCAAGCTGCATTTACTTGTCTAATCGCACCGGACGGAGAATGTACAGATTATTTAAGATTACCGCATCTGATGAAGCGAAAGAATGGCTATCGAGAAGATGAGAAAGCCATGAAAGAGGCCGATTTGTTGGCTGTCCGAAATTTTATAGCAACGAAGAAACCGCATGTTATAGTAATAGGCGGTGAATCGAGAGAGGCAATGATGATTGCGGTTGACATTAAAGAATGTATCGCGAACTTGGTAGAGGAAGAACAATTTCCTAGCATTCAGATAGAAATTTGCGACAATGAATTAGCTAAAATTTACTCGAACAGTAATAAAGGTGTATCCGAATTTCGAGATTACCCAGAGCTATTGAGACAAGCAATATCACTGGGCCGAAGAATTCAAGACCCTTTAGTGGAATTTTCACAGTTATGCACCGCCGACGAGGAAATTTTATGTTTAAAATATCACAGTTTGCAAGATCAATTACCAAAAGATGAACTTTTGGAGAATTTATATTTGGAGTTTGTAAATCGTGTAAACGAAGTTGGCGTTGACGTAAACAAGGCAGTACAGCAAGCTTACTGCGGAAATTTGGTTCAATTCGTCTGCGGCTTGGGGCCTAGAAAAGGGCAAGCTTTAATTAAAATGTTGAAGCAAACCAATCAAAGATTGGAGAATAGAACGCAATTGGTAACTGCTTGCCACATGGGACCTAAGGTCTTTATTAACTGTGCGGGTTTTATCAAGATAGATACGAATAGTTTAGGAGACAGTACTGAAGCGTATGTAGAAGTTCTCGATGGCTCTCGAGTACATCCAGAAACGTATGAATGGGCGAGAAAGATGGCAGTTGATGCTTTAGAATACGATGATGAAGATGCTAATCCTGCTGGAGCTCTTGAAGAGATTCTTGAATCTCCTGAGAGATTGAAAGACCTTGATTTGGACGCGTTCGCAGAGGAGCTCGAAAGACAAGGTTTTGGCAATAAATGCGTCACATTATACGATATTAGAGCAGAATTAAATTGCAGATATAAAGATTTACGTGTACCGTATCAATCGCCAAGTGCGGAAAGGTTGTTTGATATTCTAACGAAAGAAACTCCGGAAACATTCTACGTAGGCAAATTAGTCCTGGCTACGGTAATAGGCATAAGCCATAGAAAACCACAAGGTGATCAATTGGATCAAGCGAATCCTGTAAGAAACGACGAAACTGGATTGTGGCAATGTCCATTTTGTTTGAAAAACGACTTTCCGGAACTGTCTGAAGTATGGAATCATTTTGACGCCGGAGCTTGCCCCGGCAAAGCTACTGGCGTGAGATTGAGATTAGATAATGGAATATCTGGTTATATTCATATAAAAAATTTATCCGACAGACACGTTGCGAATCCTGAAGAAAGAGTGAGCATAGGACAAATAATACATTGTCGAGTAATAAAGATCGAAGTGGAGCGATTCAGCGTCGAATGTACAAGTAAAAGCAGTGACCTCGCGGATAAAAATCACGAATGGAGGTACGAAAGTATGCCTGCTTAAAAATTTTACTCGTATAATATTTCAACGTAAGATCGTGCTATCATTGAACATTTCTTTGCTTTCAGACCACAAAGAGATCCGTTTTATGATACAGAAGCAGAACAGAGAGATGCAAAAATCGAAGAAGATGCTAAAAAAGCGAAGCAACGACAGACGTATGTAAAACGAGTAATCGTGCATCCTTCTTTTCATAACATCAGTTTCGCAGAAGCTGAAAAATTAATGCAAACTATGAAACAAGGCGAAGCAATAGTTAGACCGAGTAGCAAAGGGGCTGATCATTTAACAGTCACGTGGAAAGTTACTGATGAAGTTTATCAACATATCGATGTAAGAGAGGAAGGAAAAGAAAATGCCTTTTCGCTTGGTCAAAGTCTATGGATCGGAAATGAAGAATTCGAAGATTTAGATGAAATTATTGCGAGACATGTTAATCCTATGGCTGCGTATGCGTCGGAGTTATTGGATTTTAAATATTATAAACCAACCGTAGAAGGCATTAAAGACAAGGCGGAAGACATATTAAAAGAACAAAAAAAAGAAAATCCTGGTGGAATTCCATATATAATATCCGCTGCAAAGGTTGGTAATAATAATTTTCTTCTTCGAACATATAGATACGATTCGAATATTTGGTGTACGTTTTCACATCGTTTCAGAATTATCCTGGAAAATTTTTGTTATCTTATCTTCCGCGAACTCGATGTCGTCACGAATATGTGACGGTATCACCAGATGGATTTAGGTTTAGAGGACAAATGTTTGGTAGAGTAAATGACTTGTTTCGATGGTTCAAAGAACACTTTCGAGATCCAGTGCCTGGGCAATCTACACCTAGTACTCCACGTGGTGCAATGACATCTAGAACACCTTATCATACAACGCCAGGAGCAGTTAGTGGTACGTATCTGAATTTCGATCAATTTTATCGAAACTGTTTAATATTAACATTTTACTACGGTGTTACAGGCATGAATCAAGAAGCTATACAAAGAGTGGCGCAAAATCTTCCGCATCATATGTTACATTCTTTATCGCAAGTGGCGAATCAAACTCCGCATCACTATCCACCACATACACCAGGAACTACGAGTGCCGCTGGTTATGGTGGAGTTCACACTTATCCTAACACACCTTATACACCTTCTGGACAAACACCTTTCATGACACCATATCAAACGCCACATCATACTCCACATCATCATGGTCAACCGACTCCAAGATGTGGGCAACAAACACCTAATCATCAACAAGGTCCTTTTATTCATCCACCTCCACCGTCGGGAATAACTGCCCCAGGACATCACAGATCGACACCGTCGCATAGACCTACCCCTCCTATGTCGACACCTGGCGATCCAATGGACTGGAAAAAAGCGGCAGAGGCATGGGCACGATTAAAAAGCGGTCCGCGTGTGTCGTAAGTACTGCTGTTTTTTTTTCTTTTTTTTTCTCTTTTTTTTTTTTTGTTGTGTATTATTTTATATGTTAATATTAATGAAGCTGTAACTTCTTCATTATTTTCATTTTTCCCATTTTGTAGTGCTTCTACTCCGAGATATGAAGAATCTAGGAAAACTCCAAGAAATTATGACGAATCAGTTGGAAGAACAACCCCGCGAAATAGAATTTCGAATCGGACACCTTCTTATAAATCTCCTCGTGGTACTCCACATACCAATTCTAGTCCTCGGAGTATGTCTCTTAGTGGAGACGGTACTCCTTTATATGATGAAAGTTAACGAGTTCACGTATACGTAATAAATTATTCTTTTCCATTATATCGTGTTATATGATATAAAAGGAATGATATCAACAGAACTTCAGAATCATATTGCATTGAAAATGCTCTTAAACGACACTGTATAAAACTGTTTGCCAAGCCCACTTATCAATTTTAATTATATCGTCTTTTATGTTAATGTAAGCAAAACAAACTGACATATTTTGAGTATATGCTTGCCTAGTGTATACTTGTTAAATTCTGTACTCGATTGTCTTTAAAAGATATATATTGAGTGCAATGTAAAAAATTAAAAACTTTGAATTTTACTTATTATCATCATATGCTAATTCATATCGAATCATATATTAATATTAATATGTATAACATATTTTTATTTGAGTTTTAGTTTTATTGACACCAAGTTATTGTACAGTTCTTATGCTTTTAACTTAGGAACGCAACAAGTTTCTTACATACTTTATACAATTGTTAAATTACACCATTAAACAATAAACCAATTTTATCTTGTAATTTTAATCTTTCTACTAAGATTCTAATAATCCTTTCTCTACTCAAACGGAAATAAAGATCAACTTGTTGAAGAAATAAAATTGTCCTTTTTTATTTAAGAATATAATTAAAAACTTACAATGTGTTAGTCGTAACTATAAATACACTATAAATAAAGCTTACTTCGTATAGTATTTCTTTATAATACGTGAGAAACTTGATCATCGGATAATATGTCATCTTTATCTGGAATATCTTGATAATACATATATACATCATGATATTTCTCAGCTGAAGACTGATGATTCCTAGGTTTAAATAAATATACCGTATTAATATTATCGAATGCAAGATAATAAAACTGATACTAACAGTGTACTTGCAAATTACCTTTGCTTGGATGGACTGATAAGAGATGTATTTGGTTCAATATTTTTTCTTGCTCTTAATTTTTTTGTTATCGATTTTTCTGCCGCTGTATTAAGCTTCTCCTAGAAAAATCATATAATTAAATATTTAATAGTTTTATAAGATATCTTTTAGGAAGTATATCATAAAGAAATTGCATACCAAATTTTCAATATTTATGAATTCTGTATTCTGTTTATCCATTACATTAACCGCATTGCGTGTTATCTTAACCGTTTTCTGTTATTAAAGTAAATATGATGAATGAGTAAAGAAAAAGAAAAGGAAGGCAATATTACCAGACAAGCAGTAGAACTTTCATCATCATTGGAATCACTTAATTCTTTTACTTTTTGTGAAGTCCTTCTCTTATTTTTCATTACAAATTTTTTGGATTTATTACCCTCTGTCTTTCTCAATTTCTCTGGTGAGCCTGTGCTTGCATCCTGCAATATGAAATTTAAAATATTTGTTGTAAAATATAATATAATATAATGACATCCTAATTCATAGTGACAAATACCTCAGATTCATAAAAACTGCTTTTCTTACTGTTATTCTTTCCTTGCTTTCCCTTTTTAATATTTTTACCTAAAATTTCACGAGAATTATTTATTAATCCTGGTTCTTGGGAAGAACCAGGATCATATACTAGATCGTTATCTTTCAAAACAATGCGTTCTCCTAGAAACCAAAATAAATAAATCATACGTTTATTTTTACATATAAGAAAATATAAATCTTCACTTTTACCTGTCCAATAACTTAATGATGGTATTACCCTCCTACCTTTCGAACTTACACTAACATTTACAGTATCCACTAATGAAGCATTAAGCTTTTCTGACGCACCCACGTAATCGATAATATTATCTTAGGCATAAATAAGTTTTATTTAGAATTTAAAATTAAACTCAATATCATTTGCTATTTATTATGAATTACTATGAATGACTATTTACTATTAACATACTATTTTTTATTGATTTCCATGTTCTACAAAACTGTTCTATCCTCGTAGGACAACCATAACGACATTGCAGCAATAATTCTTTAGGTATAACTATAAACAATGACATAATTAATATATAAAATGTAATCATACATATGTACGTGTTATTGAATGTTATAATTCATATTCTAACCATGTTTTGAATTACTGAAGTCGCCAATTAATTCATAAAATTCATGATGAACTGTCTCGACCAGTTTTGGTGATATTCGACGAAGTATTATGTCCGTTTTAAAACGTCTATTTACAACGTGGCCAGCCTCGCTATATAAACATAATAATACATTTCATATTGAATTAGCAATCTGTAATATATAATTTAATGCTTACTTTAATAATTTTCCCTCAAAAATTAAATGCAGTCCTGATTTGCATACAACTCTTGGAGTCCAAGCAGATAATAATTTAGGTTTACACTTATTTGCAGATTTATTACCTTCTGAAATTTTAAAATTATCCTGTAATGATTTTTTCGAAAGAACAGAGTCCATGTTACTCAATTGATCTTTAATGTGTTCTTCAGAATATCGTTTACTGTTAGGCAATAAATTTGAGCTTTTTTTTCTGACAGCATTAAATTTTACAGGAGACTCTTTATGTGTCAAACTGCTACTCTTGTTTTCCTCATCTAATTCTTGAATTGCTATACTTCTATTCTCAATCAAATTTACCTTCGAATTTTGTAATTGTATATTTCTAATTTTTATATCAACAGGGACTGAGCTAATAACAACTGGTTTTATTGTTTCACTTATATTTCTTAAACCAGATGAAAATTCTTTGTATTGCTGACAAGATAAATGATTTTGTTCCTGATCATACATATCTTTCTTTTCTTCTTCATTGCAAGCTTCTATGCAAGAATTTGCTTCTATCATTTTATTCTCAGACCTTTTGGTTACAGCAATCTTACATTCATTCTGTTCAGTGACTTTGTAAGTATCACACTGATAATTGATAGGTCTATGAATAACTACTGAATCTTTTTGTACAAAATTTTCTTTTATTTTGTGTGAATGTTTACCTTTTATAAACTCGCTTGAATCTACCCATTGTCTTTTTTCCATAGTACCATATTCTAAATGTTGGTCAGGTTTACTTTGAATATTTGAATTAACATATTCTTCCACTTTTAAATGATTTCTCTCATCTGCCATAATATTACTACTAGAATTATTGAATTTTGTACCACACTGGTTTTCAGATTTTCTCTTTATATAACTTTCATTAGTACAGTCTGATGTGATTATGGGTATGTTTGAAGTACTTGGTTTTTCCAGTATATCACGTTTCCGATGTATCTTCATTTCTCTTATTTTACGTCTATAAGGTTTTAATAATGTTTCCTTCTGTCGTATTATCCGTTTTATCCTTGGGATTCCTGCATAAATTTCACTTTCGCTATCAGAAGTACAGCTATTATCTGTAATCATTTCTGTAAAAGATCTTTTCTTTTGCAATAAATTATTGGAATCTATAACTTTATCATCTACAGAACTTTGCAATGGAACTGATTCAAACTGGACATTCTCCTGAGACTTGTCATTTACTTTATTACTTCGTTTTTCTTCTAAATGCCTATTCTCCATCAACTTTGAATCTTCTACATTAGATTCGTCTTCTTTAATTGAAATATGTGATACAACGTAATTTAAACAATCAACTACCTCAATAATTTTACTAATGTCCTCTTGAGAATAATTTTTATCTGTTAAGTTATTTATGATAACATTTAGTTTATCCTTCAATTTACTTGGCTTATTTTTAACGCAACAGCAATTCAAATTTACATTTTCTTGCTGTTTATAATTTTCCTTATCATTATCATACTGTTCATTTGTCAAAGATTGAATGTTGGCTTTACTACAAGATGACTTTTCAATTTCATCAGATATACATGTTTGTATAAATGAATTGCACTTTCCATTATGTACATGAAGATTGTGTTCATTTTGCATTTGCACAATATTATTGGTACACTTAAAATTGACTGGTGCTTCAAGTGTATAAGGTTCTTCGACAGATTTAAAATTTGATATTTTATTTTTATGACTTTCTGAAGAAACAAATGTAAAATCTGTTGCTTCACTTTTGATATCATCATCACTGTCTGTAATAGGAGTAGGCCAACGAAAATTGAATCTACATCCTTGCAGCACAAACGTTTGCCAAACTTGATGGACATTTTCCCAATCATCAGGAAAGCCATTGTAAAATTTACCTCTAACATAGTCTGGTAACTCTAAATACAAAAGATAAAATTAAATATATACATAAAGTATATATCTGTATATTCAAATATTAGAGAGTACTTACCATCTTCATCATCAACAATATTTCCTTGCAAGTGGTACAAATGTTTAAAAACAGATTCAACATGAGTATTTGTTAATCTCCTTATAATAGGCTTACTCCAAGCAATTGTTTCACTAACATAATACAAAAAATGATAAGTAAGTGCAATAATACAAAGTATGTAGTGAATATCTTACCAGTCAACTTTTCCTTTAATAATCAATTGGCCTTGTTCATTTAACACAACTTTCCATTTTGTAAATAATATAATATTCCTATTTTGAACATTTTTAGAATTAGTTTGTAGTTTATAATTTTGTTTTTCCTTAAGTGAATCAATAACATTATCAAAGGGTCTACATATATTCTGTGGTGAAGATTTTGCAATAGTATATGTTTCTATGTTATTTGGTTTCTTAGAATTATGGATACAACTATCAGACTTTGGTGGTGGCATTCTAAGACGATCTACCCGACAATCATTTTCAATATTAAACTTCTTAATGCTTGATGTGGCAATTATTTTATGATCACTGTTAATGCTATTTCTTTTCAAAAGTATATTTCTCAAATTATTACTTGAAGAAACAACTTCACTACCAATTTTTAAAGTATGTAAGAAAGGGTTATTAGTACTAGAATCAATTGGATCTGCATTAATGCTAGAAATACTAGGAGATGTTGATGATGCGCATGATTCATGTATTTCTCGGTTTTTCATATTCAATGAAGCAAGTTTTAATGTTCGTTCTAATCTTTTATATCTTTCCTCCATTTGAAGATTACCAAAGTTTATCTATACCAATAAAAATAAATTTTAAAAGTATTAAAAAATGAATTATTAAAACAACACATTAAATAATAATTACCTCAGTCATGTTTGTCAATTAAAAATTTCAATATTAATATTAGCTATTCTCAGGTATATATCTAACATCTATTTGTTTACTATCAATTTTTCTTTTCTTCTCCAAAATTTTGTTTATAACACTTGTTCCTTTGCATAAAATCTAGATAAAAACATATCACAATAGAGAAATTACTCATAAAATATGTAGTATAAGGATCTCAGTTTACGTACATTTAAATTTCTCAACATTGTAGTATAAATTAATAATTATAAAAAGTGGCAAATAAATTGAAATATTTTTTATACTCTAAGACATTAATCCACTTACGTATTTTTGACCCTTTTTTTCTCTTTATACCTAAATCACTTAATTTTCGAAGCGTGCACCAATTTAAACACACTACGAAACCGTTTTAGCTTCACAGTGGTTCTCAAATAAATTTATGATGTACATATATGAGTATCAAGTATAAGTCCACTTTCGATTCATTTGCGTATTATACGACTTAAATTACAAAGATTATCGTTTTGGTATCATTATCTATGTTACCGATTTAATATATATTAATATTAAAATATCGATAATTAACATGTTCACATTGTTATAAATTTTTAGTTGCATAAATTGTTAACCAAACTTATACCTTATTGCTAGATACATACAGTTCAAGAAATTGTTCGTTAAATATACACCATACATCATACTCCATTTTAACCTTATGTTTAAAATTATTTAAAGCTAGAGAAACATTTAAATACAGAATGTCTGATAATTGCTAGTATAATCAAACAGATGCGTATGTATAAAAATAAAGCTACGAAAAAAAAAAAAAAAAAAAAAAAAAAAAAAAAAAAAAAAAAAAAAAAAAAAAAAAAAAAAAAAAAAAAAAAAAAAAAAAAAAAAAAATAGTATCCTTTTGTGAAAATTCTTTATTGTAAACTTTTCTTCAATTTTATATTAATTGTTCTTATTAAAATATATAAAAAAATATAAAAACACAAACTTTTTATCTATTATTTATTTCATACACATGTCTTACCACGAACCGTAATTAATCGATAAAAAGACAATTACATGATATATTTACAAATGAAGTTATTCAATTGTGTGATTTGGATTTGAGAATGATGGTCGTAAGTAAAAAAATAAAGAAATAGAGAATAAAACATTTGATATTTAATTATTATTTTATGATCATACTAAATAAATATTACGAAAGAACCGGGAGTCTACGCCTGAATTTCTTGATGTCACATCAAACTATCTAAGGATTGGTTAATGCTTTAGTAATAACTTTGCAATCTGTTGCAATAAATTGTTAAAATAAATTAACTGTTTTAAAAAAATATTTAACTAAAGATACCTAAACAGATTATAAGGTATCATAAGCATGCATAAAAATATGACAAAATTATAATGAAAATATAAGAAATATCTAAATTGTGTTGGTAACTTTAGCAATTTTAAAAGCAAGCGCGCAAAGATATAGATTGTCAGATTCTATTCAGGTACGCAGGACAAAACTTGTAGGACACTTACATTTTTACGGACGTAAGTATTGATCCAGTGATGCTTATCAAATGGTAATATACCTTGATCATACTGGTGTGTGTATCAATGTCATAATATGATGTTTCTTGAAATATATTTTTTTGTTAATCTTCACAGATAGTAATTTTCTAAATTATATGACTTTTTATTTTTAATACGTTAAATTTTATCGTGTTAAATAATCGTAGTAAAAATCATTTTCTTTCAAAATATTTTTATATAAATAAATTCCTAGTTAACTCTTTGTTTAAAAGACTTTAGTATTTATGTAATCTTCTCCCATATAATACAAAAATAAAACGATGGAAGATTATTAAAACAATTTCTTTTAAATATAGAAAATATTTATTGACTAAAATTCGCACACATATATGCATTCATAAGCGTGTATTTTTATCATTTATACATGCAAGTGTGAGTATGCTATTTAGGAGGGAACAATTTCGATTTGAAAGAATACTCTGAAGTATTTTTGATACGTTGTTAAAATATCGAGTTAAAATATCGATGCTAATTTAACTCCTGTTCAAAAACCGAAGAGAAGGCAATTTTTTAACTTTCTTCTATATTGTTATCCGAAAAAAATAGGTTTACATCTATTTTCCCGGAATTCGCACGTTTGATATATTTTTTTTACCATACTATCGCGTACACATATAAAAATTTGATTATCACTTTTATAAGACTACAATTCAACCAAAGAAGAATGTCTTTTATGATAGAAAATACATCAACCAATGAAATAAACAATAAAGACAGAGAACATTTTCTTTCATTAGAAGTGACTGAAGATTATAGCTTTAAGGTATTTGATATGTACACAAATTATATACAGATATATATATAGATATATATATCTATATATATCTATATATATATATATATATATCATTGAAATGATTAAAGAGGCAAGCACTATTAATATAAAAAAATCTTGCATTATAGTATATACCTGAAAGTCATTTTAAACACATAGTAAAAAATGTACAAAGGCATAGACGCAAAGAGGATGAGGAACGTATCTGGGCATCATTCGTTAAAGAACAAGAGTTAAATAATTTGAGGTTTAACAAAAAGGATGTTGACTACTCCGTTCAAAGTACAAAAGATCTATTGCAAGAAAATATACAAGATGTAGATAGAGAACTTAAAAGACTTGAAGAAGATACTCTTCCTGAGTGTAACAAAGGAATTCAAAATTATAAATCTAATATTACGAACAAGATGATTTATACAAAAGTAAATATATTTTATAATATGTATAGATAAATAAATACACACATGCGCACATTAATCAAAATAAATTTAATCTATATAAATTTATTTACATTAGATAAACAGCATAAAGAACAATTCTTCAAAGGAGAAAATGTTGACAAAGAATAAAGGTACATGCAGAACTAACATTTTAGTTCCAATTTCACAAGGCAATAATATTTCTATGTATAAAGAATCTGAAGAACATAAAACAGTTTTCAGATCTAAGACTAAAAAGTCTCTCTCAGATACTTCTATTATAGAGAAGAAATGTTATACAAATCAACTTCTTCACGCAACCAATCATTTTGAAAATAATTCTGAGACTGATTCAAGTAATAACAAAGATGATGTTGTTTATGTACAACCAGATCCAGTTACAATACAAAAACTTTTATTAATGCAAAAGAAAGTTGCTGAATTATTAGATGAAATTTCATTTAGATTATGCAGAATTCCTTTACCGGATGGTGATAATGATTTGAAAAGAAGACAACAACAAACACTGGAATTTGCTATAAGATTTTCAAGAAATTATTTATACAATCTTAATAGACTTGTTACAAGCATTCAAAGACATATAAAAGCTGTATCTTCCAGATCAGGATTAAAACAATGTTATAAAAATATTGCATTTCACCAAGATATGGTTAAACAAAAATTGATTGCTGCTCATCAATTATTAATACGAGCTCTAAGTGCTTATTATAAACATATTCCTAACTCTATTCTTGAAGGCCATTCTACAAAACTTCAGGATGTGTTACAAATTGTCTGTAACTTGATAAATATTTGTAATAAAGTTGAGATCTCCACTAATTATTTTTGTTCTGGAGATGCCACTATCATACCATTGGTAATTCTTAAAAAACTTTCTCTATTAATATTTATAGATCATTGGAGTTTATTTAAAGTCTTCAAGATAAATGTGATGTTATTTTATCTACATTAAAGTTAAATTTAGAAAGCAAACATGGATCCACAAATTACAAAAATGTTCAATCTATAGTAACCACAGCTCCACTATCCTTACCTAATAAAAGACATTCCAATCGAAAGAATTTATCTGGTCGATTAAGTATGTATAGTATGGATGTTAAAGTATCTAATGGTAAACAGAAAAGAAGAACTGATATAAGAAGAAAAAGTATATGAAAACTAAGGTTTTATATTGTTTGCTACATATTGCTTTAAATATATTATAAATTTAAGCATTTATTTTTCAGATTCTACTTACCAGAAAGAAAATGGAAATAATACTAAGGATATTAAACATTTGTATACACAGGATTATTCATTACCAGAATTACTCTATCCTAGTCCTATAACGCGTACATCATCTTCTAGAGAGATTGCTCAGATTGATCCTATAAAAAATATAAATTATTCAAAAGAAGATGACATTCAAACTATGATGGATGGATTAGTAATAGATTCTGACAATGTAAGACATATTAAGAATAACTCATATTAAGGGCTATTTAACAAAGAATTCATTTTATAAAATAGGATAGCAATATAGAAATTCAAACGAAACATAAATCAGCAATGAACAGTGAACCCATAACAATACAAAAAAATGCGTATACAAAGGTACATAAATCAAAAGATATAGAAAGCAAAGGGGTAAATATTAAAATAGAAAATGTTACTAACAAAAATGATTTGGTTAAGAAAGTCAGTACAATTCCTAAGGAACATTTGGCTACTCTAGCTCCTGTAATAAATGATTTAGTAACTCTTGTATCAAAAGAGGTAATATTTGCTTAATAATAAAGATGATATTGCAATTTAACATATATAATATATTATGAAAATTAACATTACTTAATATTTATTATTATAAATCACCTTATAGCAAAATAAACTTGACATGCCAACCGTTTCTGAAACACCTGTAGAAACATTAAAAGAATTTTTACAAAAATATGAATTTCCTAAAGACTCTGATACTAAAGTACTTTTAGCAAAAGATAATTATGAACAATCACTTAGGTAAATAGAACACTATAGTACAAATATATATTGATTAAATACAATAAAACTGAATATTTTATGCATTGAAACAGCTTACCTGAAATTCAAAAATGCGATGACAATGTACAATTGATTTGTATATCATCAATGGGAAAAATTTCTAAAACGACCCATTGTGATGCTTCATGTCAGGCAGATTATGAGATTGCATTAAAAGTAGGTACTATAAAATATATTGGAAAAGATACATAATATGTATAATAGATTGGAAAAAGATAGGATTCATATTTTTTTGTAACAAAATTCTAGATTATTGATGATAGTGTAATTCTGGATTCAAACATCAAAAATGAAATACAGCTTGTTATTTCAGAAGAAACTAAGTTACGATTTTTAACGTACAGATGTGAATATAAAAAACTATGTCAATCAAATCCCATGTATTCCAGCAATACACAAAACAAACCATGGGATATAGTAGCATGGTAAATATGCTAAATTACCTTTCATATACGAATATTAAGTAATAAAAACATTTTTACGCAGGATCTCTGATAAATTGGTAGAAGAATTAATAATTGAAATAACAAAAGAGTTACAAATGAGCGACATAATTAAGAAACTGTTTGAAATGGAATTTCAAGAATTGTAACAACATTTATTTATATGGCATTAAGACAGGAAATCATACAAACCAAGCAATTTTTCAAATATTTTTTTACTTAAAGTACAACTTTTTAAATAAATTATTTCTTTGTATACTAATGTGTAATTTATTTATTTTTCTATTTTAATTATATTTGTAAAAAATGAAATTAACGTTGAAATATTTCAATAAAATTATTCAATTGATAAATTAGTAATGGTGTAATATAAAAAGTGACTGTTAGAATTCAATAACATTAATGATAAAATTAAATAGAATTCAAAAGAATTAAGCAAATATATCTGTAATTTTCTGTAATTTAAAGGATAATTACGATAGTATGGATAATTGTATTTGTATAAAGAAATATTAGCGAGAACAAATCTATCGTATAATTTATTAGTAGTTTGGTACATCTGCAGTAGTACATAATTCTAGAAACGAGACCTTAGAAGGATTGGAGGTTAGTTTTATTATCAGTAATTAAACCACTCAACATAACTTAATTTAACTCAATTTAACGAAGAGAAGATAAAGAAATACTTACATTTTAGATTAAAACTATAAAATGAGACGCTCGATTTTAAAATTATACAAAGATTTGTTACGGTATGGCGACAATTTGAAATATACAGATAAAGAATACTTTCAGGCAAGGATTCGAGAAAATTTCAAACAAAATAAACACATCACTGATCAAGTAGAAATTGAATTTCAATTACAAGTAACTAATTGTAAAATATAATTCAGTTTTCAAATTACAGATACTTTTACTAAGAAAAATTAAACATAACCTAAAAATAATTTTATTATCTTGTGCAATCTTTTTCAGAAAGGACAACAATTTTTGCAGAATCAGCGAGTAATATAAGTCTATAATTTGATATCGTGAAATTAGATAAATATAACAATGTCTATTATAATGATAAAATTTTTAAGTAGAAATTATTCCACCCAATCTTATACACTATCATTAATTGATAAGAAAATGTTCGGATTTTTGGATTGTGAAATTAATAGTAAATTAAATAACCTATTAATTAATGAGAAACAAATTCGGTGTAAATCATATACTCGTTTCTTAGACTATTCAAAAGTACCTAAGCTTCAAGAAAACGATCTGGAAGAGCAACATGTGAAAGGATCTGGACCTGGTGGTCAAGCAACAAATAAGACGTGTAATGCAGTACTTTTAAGACATAAACCTACAGGATTAATTGTAAAATGTCATGAAACTAGAAGTTTATCTCAAAATAGAAAGATCGCTAGAGAAACATTGTTAAAAAAATTAGATAATTTAATTAATGGTCAGGAATCTCTACAAAATCAAACAGAACGTTTAATGAAAATAGATTCCATTAAAAAGAAACAGAAGAGGAAGAAACTTGTAGAATTAAAGAATGCATTTATAAATAGCGAAAATTTAAAAGAACTCTAGGTACTACGTAAGTTATTTCAAAACTTTATCTGTTTACATATTGTATGTATGTTGATTAATAAAATTTAAACTAGATTCAATACTACTTGATGGTAATTTTTATGTAATATATAATCAAATATGAGACAAGGGAGGTTAGGAGCATGTATAATCTCATTACTATTCTTAATGGAAAATTCATATCTTTAATAGTCATCTCTTTTTTGAAATCGTGAAAGGCTTACATTACTTTTCTTCGAAATAAAATATTTAGGTGGACCCTCGCGAGGGATTCAATATATATATATAATATAATAAATTGTGTATGTATATATATATTGAATTATGTATGTTACATTCAATGATACGTTTTGTAACAGAAAATGATTATTACGCTACAATAAAGCTTGTTTACATTGCGCATTTTAAAGCCTACTTTTGCGAGTGAAAATAATTTTTCCCACATGTACACGTTCTTGTATATATACCAAGATGAGTAAAATAAATGGAAGTACTTTGTTTAAACACGGATATACATACATACATACACAAACCTTCTGATTAAAAAACGCAGACTGCACAAAAAAAAAAAAAAAAAAAAGAAAAAAAATGAAAAAAAAAAAAACACTGTACAAAGTTCTTAATAGAACTCTTATCGGAGAAGGACATTGAGGAAAATATTAATAAAACCCTATTAATGGTGCGCCAGTAGTGTTAAATACTATTCTACATACACAAATATTTTATACATAATTTACATGTTGGTAAAATGTATAGATTAAATTTCAACAGCGAGATTATATAAAAAAATGAATCTCGATTTTGAAATTTAAGCTATAAAGAAAATCTTATCGAGGATTTCAGCTACTTTTTAACCACCTTCTGAACTGACCACGGCTGGTGGTCTTCAAACGTTTTTTCCGCGGCTGAACATCCGATCTCGGCGAACTGGAACTTCTTAACCGTCTGTTGCTTGCAATGGTTACCGAAAGAATACTGTGATCCATTTCAACTTGGTCATCGATCTTCATCATTCTAACAACTGGTTGAAATTCGATACTTGAACGCCTTTGTTCAAGTTCTGAAGTTGCTATAAGCGCAGGACTAACGCGTCCCGATAATGCACACTCGACTTCAGAATCCTGTGTTTCTGGTGATATGGTATCGGCCCGTTGTTTTATACCTCTTGCATTCTGTTGCCTTTTACACGTAATACTTAAATAGGAATCCTTTTTACAATTCTCATCTTCGAACACTGTGTCAGAAGATATATTACTTTTTCTCGTACGCTTCTTTGAGTAAATTCGTTTTCGCGGAGTTACTTTATTTCTTTTATATACGTTATTATGATGGTGGTGATGATGGTGGTGATGGTGATGGTGATGTTCAATTTCGGAATCAGAATTTTCAGAATGAGCTTCCTGTTGCCTCTTTCTTGGTAATCCGTTAGAGTTATGATGTTTCCTGGGAACAATTCTAGTTTCGGCATCCTTCCTACATAAAATCTCATGGTTTTCAAGTTCTACTCGGGATTCACAAGTTTCAGAGGATACGTTGTCACGTTGCCGTTTCTTGTTGGTTACATTTGAAATAAAGCGACGTTCCGATATGGAATGAACATCTTTTCGAAACACATTCTCATGATTTTCATCATTTCCGGGGTCATTTTCCGATATTTCTTCTATCTCTGATAAATTTTTTCTAAACCCATAGTCTTTATTTAACACGAAATTTCTGTCAGTCTCGTTGCATATATCAGACGTAAGCAAACCTGTGCAGGATTGAGCATTTGTTGTATGTAATATGGAATTATCGGGAACCTCTATACTTACATCCTTTTTTTCATTTTCCTCGTGACGCGTGTTAGAGGAAATATTCGAGGTATACATTTCGAATAAACGTCGATCATCTTTCCGCTGGCCAAAGCTTAACGACTGTTCATCTTGTGTGATATTTGTAATAGATGTACCCATTTTCATATTACCTTCTTCTGTTAATCTATTGGACATGCTTATGACCTGCATATTGCAATCTTTTTCATTTTGTTCAATATTCTTCTCCACTAAGTTTTCCCTGTCACAATTTATATCTGTTAGAGATTTATTTTGGAGTCTTCTCTTCATTTTAATCCCAGGCCACCCAGTTCTGTTTTTTCTCTTCTTTCTTCGCTTCAAAGGTGATTCGATACTACCTTCACCACACTCGGAACTTGCGCATGATGAGTTTTCTAAACAGTTTGCAATTTCATGACAACTGTCTAATAATTCAAGCAAGTTCGGAGGTGGTCCTCTAGGAATATTTGGTTCATAAAGGTTCAATTCCATTGGTGTCGTATCTGGTTCGAACGATTCAGCCAACTCTAAACCATCGTTTGTATTATTAAACATGTCATCAATAGTTTTTATCATTTCTTTAAATTCTTCGTCTACATCCGACTTTGATTCAAATTTTTGATCTGGTCTTGGAGTATTTTCTTGTGATCTGATAGATTGACATTCATCTATAGTGTACAAGTTTGAAGTCTGTTGCTGTTGTTCTCTTTTTCTAATTATTGTTGACATAATAGCTAACGTGGAAGCATGACAACGAGGACTTTTCCTAGGAGATCGTCCAATACAGCCCATGCTCCGTCCCCGACCTTTTCTCTTATTTTCAGTTCTGTTTTGATTTTTCATTAAAATTTCGTGAAAATTTTCAATTTCATATGGTAAAAGAAATGGCTTTTGTGAGTCTCCTTCGCTAAAATAATGCCAAAATTCTGCTCCCTCGTCCTGGCGCTGATAGGTTTGATACCACGGTTCGGATTTTGGTACAGCTTCAAAAGAAAATTGCATTTTTTCAACTTCTGGCGATGGTTTGGACGGATATATTTTTTCTACTTTTACAGTTTTCTCGACAATTTCTCCTCCTATATTTCGCTGATTTTCATTTGCCGGTGATTCCTTAATACCAGTTAGGGGTGCTTGATACCTTAATCTGCTCCCAGGAGTTTCGAATTTATAATAATCGACATTGTCTTTGATGAGTGCTTCTGCTTGTGTGCGTCTTCTCTTCCTAGCTCGACCTAAATGTAAGGAATCTTGAGAATCGTCTTCGACAGTTTCTGATTTTACAGGTGAGCTTGAACTCAAGAACGAGCTAGGACATAGAGAATTACCGGTATCATTACACTCACTTTCGGTATCCCTCGGTAATACGCTACTTTGTTCGCCATCACTTATCTCACTTGAATCTTCTCGTTTAAGTTCTCTAAACATAAAAGACTCTGCTTCATCACTTAATAATGACAATTCTGATTTTCTTACGCGTTTAAATCGCACAACTACTGGTTTTTCACTAGATGGCACTTCCTTTTTTTCTTCACTATTCCCATCTCTTTGAACTATACATTGTGAATTGCTATTTGACAATACACTTGATCTTAATTTACTTCCTAACACTTCCACTTTATAATATGCACGGTTATCTTCGATTAAACGTTCTTCAACAGATAACCTGTGTCGTCCTCTGACGCTCCTATTGCCCCTTCTACTTGATTTGCAACATTTTGATTTCTCTTCCTTCACTACTTCATGTTTTTCTGTATCATTCGAGGTTTTACTAATTTTTTGTTCATCCTTTATAACACGACCATTACATGTCGTGGTGCCTATATTGATATCATTGCGTTCTTCTGAAACTTTCTTTGTATTTGACGGAGTATTTTCTAACTGTAATTTGCAAGTCAGTTCTTTTGGAGTTTCATTTCTAGCCACTTTACAAGACTCAGCGCAACTATCATTTGTACTTAAAAGATTTTCGTTACAACCATTTTTTATGTTTCCATTAATTTGATCATGATTTCTACTCTTCGTGGGAGTTTGTCCTCGTTTAACAAATTCTGTATCATTCCCAATACTGTTCCCTTCATTGTTACACGTTATCGTTCTTCGCACATCCTGATTATCAGAGTCTTTATGGTTATTATACATGTCACAGTTTTTCTCATTGCAGTACTTTTGTTCTACTTTTGTCGAAAATGTTTTAATCTTATATTCATTTTGTTTGGATTCTTTTAACTCCTGTTCTTCTATATATTTATCTCGTGGCTCATCTTCTTCAATCCAAATTGTACCTTTTGCTCGCTTCTTGATAGTGAAACCTTCAAACTCGTCATAAAATTTCTCCGCTTTATCGGCTTCGTGCCAAGGACTACCTTTTGATCTTAATAAATGACCGCTTTCATGTTTTGCACGAGTACGCAAATTATGAGGGGAATTTAATTTTAAACTGAGATTCCTACGTGCACCATTACGTTGTACCATCTTTATATCACCGACATCGAAATCCCCTAAGCTTTTTGCACTTCTGTTAACTTTTCCTTCTGGCAGTACTGTATCATGAAGATTACGATCTCCATTGGAAAACAAATTGCAGTCTTTTCTAAAAAAGAACAAAAGAATTTATTAAAGAATACTTTAATAATTATTGTTAGTATAAACATGCAATCTAATCATTGCTATATTTTACATACTCTACATTTTTTCCTCTATTTAATTTCAGAAACGCTTCTACATTAGTTCCTGCATTAATCAATTTATCCAAAGACAAGAAGTTATCATCATTTCGAACAAAGCTAAGATGTTGATCACTTTGTACATGTTTGCTCAGATCTCGATATCTAATGCGACAGATTTCACAATATCCGGAAGCTAATTGTTCTGTTCTTCGAGTACGGGCAGTTGTTCGTGGTCGCCGAGTCATTTCTTTTTCCTGTTTATGTTAAATATAATATTTTATGATTAGTGTTTATTTATATATGTTTATATCATATATA
>NW_016914064.1:159122-170014 GCF_001483705.2 Eufriesea mexicana | reverse complement strand
ATGATTAAATTAAATACAACACAAAATGCTTATCTGATGTTACCTCCTCTTGATTAATAGTCCGAATACCTTCTCTATTTTCTTTTACTTCTTTTCGCAATTTTTCCAGTTTTTCTCGTCTCTTTGTATTAAAAGGACAAGAACCTGGATCACCGTGAAAATTCAATGTTGGCCACACAGGCAGTTCAACAAATACAGGTCTGGTATTCCTACATTAATACATCAATGAAAATGAAAATACCTTGATATATAATAATAAAGATTTTATGTCCAACAACATACCTCTGAAAGGATTCAAATTTCAGATAAGGACCTTTGAGGTGCCTGACTTTTGTATCTTTAGTTGAACTCTGTTGATTTGTGTGCCTTAATTGTTTCAAATGATTTGTATCTTTAATAGATGGAGAGATTTTGTCAAGCCAAGCTTGAAGTTTGTCAATTGCCCAAATAGGAATTCCCCAATTTTGGGCGTTGTAAAGTGGATCCACGGAACACTGTTGTGGCTGTATCAGAGCACGCTCCAACATTGCCTCCACCCGTGATTTCTATAAAAACATGCATAAAATGATATGAAATTGCTTTAAGCAAAAAGTACAAGACAAATTTTACTTAAACAGGATACTTACAGATCTCTGGGTAGTTTGACCCCGTAGATTAGTTGTATTAGACAAGGGGCATTCAGGACTAAAAAATGACATTGATGGAGTTGGCATTGGGGTTGGAGTTTCTAAACTCCTCAGCGAGGGAGGTCCCCCGCTGCCTCCACTGGTACAACCCCATTTATGTTTTTCGAAATTTATGTAACCGGTCTTATCTACTCTGTCACTAATCACCAGATCTACACTCCGTACTAAAAATAATTCTATTACCTAGAAAATTATAAATGAAATTTATCAATGATTGTCGAGATTTTGGAGTAATTTGTAAATATTGTGAAGGGAAGCTTTAAATTAAGTGAAAATGTGCTTTTTCAATTTGATAAGGTGAAATACAAACACAAAAATAGGAAATAGAGAGATAAATATAAGATGGAAAGAAAACAAAATATGAAGAACAGGGAACAAAAGTTTGCCGAGTTTTTAGTGATTTAACTCACGAGAAAAAAATTGGAGGCTGCATCAAAAGGATACGTAATGTGTGGACGCCCGGTGATAAGTGATCCCTTGACGGACACACGAATACACGTTTACATCGCGGTATGCTGACGTCAAACAATTTCGTGTTCTTCTCAAGCGCTACTAAACGCACTATCAATCGAATTCACGGAAGTGCGAACCATGCGTATGTAGGTGGAAATCTTCATGTAGTTAATAATGGTTGCCGCATTGTTACACACCGTTCTAATAATATATTACAAATCGCACAATCAGGACAATAACGAAGCACGTGGGATCAAACGAAAGGAATAATTCAAGATGTTTTTATCGAGAAGTCAATTTAAAAGGATTTCTTAAAACGAATTCGTAAGAATCAAGATAGTCGGTGAGCTTATATTCAATTACTGTCAAACGGTCTTGAAACGCATGAAACCTTCATACAAAACAACTTCCTCGAACCACACTGTTTATTCGTTTGCAAATTAGCAAAAATTTCGAACTTTGCGTTAGAAATTAGTTTAAACGCAATTCACGGTAATTGGTTTGAAGGGAGAAGTTTGTCGAAATACATCTCGAGCGATCAAACGAAAGGAAGGAGGCAAAGGAAAAGAGTGCTAGGACGCGCGATGAGATCGTTACTCGCGGGGGAGAACTGTCACGCACAAAATGGCCATTCGCCGTTAACAGCTTGGCAGATGAGCCTGGAGGCGGCGCTTTGCGTTCTTGCTCGTTCTCCGTCGACGAATACTGTGACAAAATGAATACGGTAGCTTCACTGAATACGTGAAAATCGTTTTTCGCTGTATTTTCGCGTCCATATTTTTTGTTTTTTCAAACCACAACACAACAGTTGAAAGCGACGAATCTGCCCCACTTCGTCGTACTTCGCAGGTTCTCCTAAAGATGGCGTGACACGACCCGGTTTTTTAGCGGTTGTTTGTCAACAGAAATATTTTACGATAGTCTGCACTATATTAAAAGTTTCTAAGTTATATTTTTCTTTCCTATATATATATATATATATATATACACACACATATAGATACACACATAATAATATATAACATGATATATATGTATATAATTAATGATTTTCAGCCATTACGATATTCAACATCAGGGACAAGAGAATTTTTGTCAAATATCTTAAAATTAAGTGTTTTTAAATACTTTCTCAATTTTACGGAATTTTTCTACTTCATTATTTTTTTGCATTCAATTTATTTCGACTAATTTAAACCAGAGTTTAATTAAAAAAATTTCAAATTTACTGTTATAATGAAAAAAATATTGTTTCGAAAACAATAAATCGTAAAATTAAAGATGTTTGAATTGCATGTACAATTGGATGGCAAGTTAATACTAACAGGGTATAGGATAGCAATAGAGAATGGTGGAAAGCAAGACAGAAGATAAATAGCATAAGAGTGAGCGAGAAAGCAAACTAATATACGAGATAGAAGGGAAATACGTAGAAAAGGAGTTACTACAAATATACTGAAACTATGCAATGAATCAACAACAGGAGAAAATAAAGGGTAAAAAGTGAAGGTTTCACAAATGCCACCTACACGTAACTAAACACTTACTCCTCCCAAATCTTTAATTTTTGCTTCTATTTTAGCTGTAGTAGCATGATTCTTGATATCCAAGTAAAATGATTTTCCTTCCAACGATTTTAGATCCCTATGTGCATGAACATCTGAAATGTCACAGAAATGTCATAAAAAATTTGTTAATTTCACTATATTTTGTAGAATACATTTCCTTTTAATGTTACAAAAACATGCGATTTTAAAGAAATTTGACGAAATGTGACGATTTGATAAAAATATCATGACAATATATTATGTAAACTAAAAAAATATGTTAGTATAAAATATTTTATTATGTTAGTTCAACTATTTTTATAAAAAAATAGTTTCACAAGTATTACAGAATAATTAATTTGATATATCCAAACGATAAAAATAATTTTATGTAAATTCTTATATTATTACGAACATCGAAAAAAATTGTTCATGAAAATTTAATAATTTAATTATAAATTGTTGTGTTATAAACATATATATATATGTATATATATATATGTGTGTATATATATATATATATGTATATATATATATATATATATAGACATACGTGAGTGTTTGATTAATTTGTTTTCTCTTGGTGACTGCTTATGCTCCTGATGTTGAATTTTGGATGGCGATACCATTCCTATGCTATACACTGCACAGACAACAACGATATTTTGCTTTTACTGTACCTTAGTATTTTTACAACACTTTCCATTCTCACAAACGCACCACGTATTGTCACAAATATTTCGTTGCATATTTATTTATTATATTCGTTTATTTAGAAAACTGTGATTTATTAGCTACAAATTACACCACAATTTTCATTTTAGAACAAGCAAACCCGTCTTCTGAACCGTTCTGAATGTCTCCATGAACTGAAGTTATGTGCCCTAGACGATTATTTGAAAAATATACTAAACGTACATGCAAGGGCTGCCACTGCAGGAAAGATCCCTAGATTTGATTGATCGTATATTGAAAACTTATAAAAATTTAATTATATGATATAATACTGATTAAGATATTGTTATTAAATAATTTTAATAACTATTCAATAATAGGTTTTTAATAAGAATAACTCGATAGCTTTGTTATAAGAATAAATCTTCCAATTTTTCTTTCTGTACATACAAATTTTCACAATATAAAATGAATAATTACATTGTTTAACCAATTATATAATATGACAGATACATATACAAGCACTTCAAAACGAATCAATTTCATTTAGATTTTTATTTGTATTAAGTCTAGGTAGCTCTCTTTCTTCCACAAATGTTTTCACTTGGCATTGAGAATCGAAATTCAGATCATTCAATACATACATATTTATTTCTTTTGTTCTTTGTGTATTACCTTTACATTAAAATTTGAAGACATTAATTTTATAAATATATAAAAACTTTTTAAGACTTATTAAATTACAGTATAAAAATTTTATATATAAAGTTTTCGAAATTTTAGATGTTTAAATTATTCTTATTTTTATTAATTATAACGTTTTGTATTTCCTTAATATGATTAAATAAATAACAGATTTAATTGTGTATTTGTTGTAAATTCCATAAAACATTATATGATAATAACAATTCAAATAAATTATGTTATAATACAAATGGAATTTGGAAAATGGAAACAATATCTTAGAAATAGTATAAAATTATTATAATATTTATAAATGTAAGGTTTTCTGCTTTCTTATTTTTGAAATGAAATAGTGATTAAATTTATAATATATTTAAATAATTTGAATTAGAACAAAATGTTGAATAAAAATAGTTGAGAGGCACTGAAGATTGTGGTGGCAGTAAGAGAAGTACATTGAAACACATTTGTCAGTGAAAGCGATTGTTGGCCAGGTGGATCGTTGTGATGACTTGTTTGATTAAACGTGAACAATGTTTAATCTTTTACGAAGTCTAATTTTCGGAGTGTTTCTTAGCCTTGTAAACACTAGTATGCCTAATTCATGGTATGAAAATTTACCCGCGGTGGCCTTAGATTATAAAGTTTATATCGATGCTGGAAAAGAAGATTGTTACTTTCAATATGTTGATGCTGGTGCTACTTTCTATGTAAATTTTCAGGTATGTAACTGTTTGTTACACTATTATTTTATTAAAAATGCTTCTCTTATTAATTTATTTGGGTTGAGAACCGGCATAACATTAGAAGATACACGAGTATTTCCCTTAAAATTTTAGATATAGTCCATTATTTATTTGAGTATTTAACCATATGGTTGTATACATTGCGATCTATAGATTTTCAAATATTTGTAAGAAAAGAAAATTTTAAAACATATTTGTATATACAGGTAGTACGTGGTGGAGATGGAAAAGCTGGTTTTGCAATAAGAAATCCAAATGGAATAATAGTTCATCATTATCAGTGGCTTTCTAATTCAGATTATCAAGATACTGTGAAAGATGCTGGTTATTACAGTATTTGTATAGATAATCAATTTTCCAGATTTGCACCAAAATTAGTGAACTTATATATCACAGTGGTTAGGTAATAACTTTATCTACATATGTATATTTTCAAATTTATCATGTTATAAAATATAACTTTTAATTATAATTAACAATATATGTAATACAGGTACGATGAATGGGATAAATATTCAAGGGAGCTGGAGGAATTAAATCTTTCCGTAGAAAACTTCACAGTATGTATTTATTATTTTCATTTGCATATATCAAATTGTTTGTTACATATTTGTGCTTTGTAGTCTGTAATAACAAATGTAGAGAGAAACATTAATAAGATGCTTCAGACTCAGCATTTGAGCAGAAGTAGAGAAGCTCGAGATTTAAATTTGTTATTGGATAACAATTCTTATGTCCAAACATGGTCTATTGCACAAATAATTGTCATAATGGTAACAACAGCTATCCAGGTATATTTTGTAAGAAAATTATTTGAAGTAAAACCATCTAGATATTCTAGGGCAGGTATATAGATATCATTAAAATACACTGTAATGTATGAAAGTGAACACATTCAACGAAAAGGTCTGTGTTTGTCACAGAAGAGAGTAATGACAAAGTTGCTGAATTTTCTATTTGAAAATATAATACTCTTGCTTCTAGAAAATTATCTTTGTTACTTGAGTTAAAGTTTGTCATATTTTTAATAGCATAATAATATTTTTCCTGAAAAAGAACTAGGAAGAATATATTCTAAAATTGTATTATGTCTCACTTCTCCAGAATATGTCTCATAGACAGAACATTCCACTGATTGTTATAATCTATTTAAACATTAATTTTATTTGTGTTTTACCCTCAGGCTTTTAGATAAAACGTATAAATTATATTTATTAATCATTAAGATTATTAGGGAACATTTATAATATTTATACGAAGATAATAAATAACAACATACTTTTGTTACAGACATGTTTTCATTTTTTCCAATTCCTATATTTATAACTCGATGTTAGAGTAATATACCAGTATGTAAGAATGAAAGGGATTAGATTAATATACAATATTATGAAACTTGGTTTATTAAAAATTACATTAGCATTAGCAATTCGTAATTACATCAATCTTTATTTAATTAATAGCTGATTGTTGCTTTGTTTTCCGTTGCAATATATTTCCATTTAACATAAGGAAACGATGTCTCTGTTTAAGATTTTTTGCGCGAACATGTTCCGAAGCAATTTCTTTCGTATAATTTCCAGGAAACCAGCCCTGTTCACCATTTAACAATTTTTCACCGTGATACCATCCGTCCGACATTTTTCTAAATACGTTTATAACATCTCCTGAAAATAACATGCCGCGTTAGTTGAAACACAAAAATATTAAGATAAGTATAGTAACTTTTTCGCAGAAGATATTACACACCTGGATGTAATGATAATTCATCTGGTTGATTTGGAGAATAGTAATATAAAGCTACTACTTGAGGACAATCCCACACCTCGTAAAGAGTTTCTCCTGTTAGTCCTCGTTTCGATGGCGAAACTGCTTCTAACCACCTTTGTCTTTCTGTGTCGCTTTCACATGTTAAAATATATTCAATTTGATGTCCGGAATGATTTTCTAAGAGAGTCAATAACATTGCATTACGTCCACTGAACGGCGAGTCTTCGGGAACTGATTCTAAAGCGATTAGACTTCTTTTACAAGCATCGATAACGGTGTACGTTTCGTCGTGAGTACTGTAACAAAGAGAAGAAAAGAATATCATAAAAAATATTTAATTTTACAATGTAACGAATAAAATGTGATCATATGGAATGTTTATACTTGGATTTATATTTCGCGACTAGAAGGAAATCCGTGAGCAATAATAAATAGAGAGGCGTTTTATTAAATTTTTTTCCAAACGTAAGTTTATATTCGGAATCTGCTTTTGTCGATAGTTGTACGACTGGTCCACTTTTGATCAAATATTTCCCTTTTAATACGATCGGTTTAATTTTTACGGAATATTCGAGTTTTCTGTTGAAACATAATTGCAGATGTTCAGTATATATAAATACACAAACATTAAGCCATAAACATTATTGTTAATATACATTACCTGGCTAAATTTTCCATCTCGATTTCTTTCGCCGCGGCACGGGCACCTTCGTTGCATTCGGCAACAACATAACTCAAATTCGACAAAATTCTTTCCCAGTGAGATCTATCATCGTGTTCGACTGGTAGTTTAGAAAGAACCGCATCAGCCAATAAAGGAAGCCTGAACCACAGTTATATGCTTTTGTCGTTCATTCGTTATTCGGCGTATAGACTTATCTTACCTCGTTATTCGTTGCATGGGTAACATTAAAAAAGAGTGCAAAGATAAACTTTGACAAGTTGAACGAGCTTCTATTTGCGAGACCGTTTCTACAAATTTTAAACCCTTCCGCATTCTGGAATAATAATTTCACAAGTTAACATTATCGACATTTGAAAGAAAAACATTTTCTATGTACCTTAAATCTCTGAGTGTCGTGTCTATGCTAACTTGCTTACAACAATATGCAACGTAAATATCTAAACATTTGTCGGCATATTTAAGCAATACGTTTGATAAACCGTGCAACATTGGATCGTGTCTCCATACGGTTTCCAATTCGGCTAAAAACTGTTGCGATGCTTGCAATACGCTCGGTATACCGCCAAACAGTTTATCCTTTTCGATCGGCGTCAAAATTTCATCGAACAAACAGTCGTTGAGGAATTCGTTCTTCAGGACGCGAAGAGAATTCAAATAGGACGCTTCCGAAGTGAGAATCTCGAATTTCGCTTCCTGGATCTTCTTCTCTTCCGTACTTAGTCGTTCTAATAAAAAGTAAAACGTGACCATCGACAAACTTTAGATAAAATATGAAAAAAGCAACGATGCAATGAGCCGCTTACGTAAAAGACCATTATTTATAACTTGCGATGTTTGGCACCATAATATTCTATATCCTGGTTTTGCTAGATCCGTTGTAGATTGCGATGGGATCATATCCTCGACCTACGATTAATCAATAACGATTAAAAATCATTCAGTGTTGAAGAGAATGGTGAATTGTTTGTAATACGTTAATACGTTACCTCTTCGTAACCGTCTGAGTTGCATTCAAATGCTATTCTAGCAGTGGCTGCTGCGTAAAATTGATATAGAGGTTCCTGATCGGTAAATACGCTGTAGTGATCTAACGTAACATTGCGAAAAGTTCGAAAATTGGCAAGGATATATGCAACGATGATTCGTCAGATTCAAACTTTCAAATCAACTTACCTACTTCGTTGTTGGTATTGCTGTACATTGGTTCCTTGTTCGAACCCCTGGTCGTTGCTGTGGATTCGTTGTCGTCGTTCGTAGTGTAACCATTCAAGTAAAAAGTTGAAAAAGGTCCGGTAACGTTTTTCTTAAAATGCCTCGCAAAACTAAAATATCTTCCACTGTCTAAATTCGAATGATCGTTGGAGGATTCTTTGTTTTCCTCGCAGGAATGATCATCGTCAACCGAGGTCCTCCTCCGCATCCGACCTAGACTTCCTTTGGTAATGCTCCACGTTCTTCGAAGCATTTTTATTCTTCTACCAAGAGTTCGAGTCAGACTTACTTCACGCGGTGGAGGAGGATTCGGTTTCGTTGGCGCTTCCATATACGCGATTACCAATCGATTCGGAATCTTTTGCTCCGTTTCAATATCTTTGTCCTTTTGTTCTTTCATCTCGTCGAATGTTTCCGTTTCCGTTTCCGTTTCCGAATTTGAGCTGAAATCATCCTCCGGCTGGAAGGAATGAAGACTCTCGTACGTGCTATCGTCGGATGCATCGCCTGCAAAATAATTAATAGCTAAGCGGACGAAAGAGGAGAATTTCTGAAATTAAAGAGAAAAATTCAACTGGTTTCAACTGGATTTTTACTTTCATACGATCTCTCAAGATAAATCAAATTACTAAATCAATTTATTTACTTTCTTTCGTGTAGATGGATTTGTCTATATACAACATATGTATATCGAAATTTTACATCACGATAATTATTGATAAATCAAATTTTAATCCACGCAATTTTCTAAAATCTTGCGAGACCTTCGTGAACGTAGCACGATGTTTCCTGCGTGTCCATGTCTTCGCCTAGGTTGATGACCCTCATTTGAACGAGACCCTGCGTTCTTTGTGAATCTTGCGTCGTTTGCTTCGTTTCAGCTTCGTTCCCTTCTTTCTTCCATTCTTCGATATTCCTCGAACAGCCAACGAGCAACACCGATCCGTTGCCAAGGCTTACAGCCACTTAAAATCATCGTTCACGGTCAAGCGTTACTACTTATGTCGTTCTTTTACGTTCACGCATGCACGAATGTCTCTGTGTGATAAGCTAAGAATATTGTGTACACGCCGACATTTGTCCAAGTTCCGAAGGTTAACAGGAAGATCGGAGAATCGTGAAATCGGGAAATCGAAGAGAAGAAAGAGGATGGAAACCCTGGCGTATCGAGCGAATAAACAAGGTGAAATCATTTCGGCCGCGTGAATCGCGTAATTTCTTTTACTTTCATTTCTACAAGGAGATCGTCTCATCGACTATACGTGAATCGCAGGAGTTATTATACGTATATGAAAGAACTCTTTAAGTAGTTTCCATTACACGATTGTGCATACATATAGAATGTATATGCAACAAACGTAACGAGAGACCTAATGTGGAGCGTTTGATAAAAGTACGAACTGGAAACAGTCGTATAATCCTTATTCCCTTGGACAAATCTCAATTTCTGCCAACTTTTTATCATATGTCGTGTACAAAGTGTCGTAAAAAGTAACCGGTGTAATTTACCTTGTGTATTCGGTCGGCGGAAAATTTTCAAGGTCTGTTTCATTTCCACGACATGTCGACTCGTTACGAACGAGTCTCGCGTAAGAACACAGTTCCACGAATATCAAATTTTTGTATCAGGGGTAAGTTGGAGGCTCAGCAAACAATGATGATCGAGGAACAATTGTATCGTTGCAATTGATGAACGAAAAATCGTGAGAATATTTCTCAATACGACACAACATGATACGACACGGCAAGATACGACAAGATACGATACGATACAAATACAATATAATACGACGCGATGCGGCAGGACGAGCGGCTCGGCCGTGACTGACACTGGGAGAGCGCAATATGCGCTTTCACCTCCCGGCAATCTGTGCTCGAGTCCGGTTTCCAGGCTGAACTCGACGATAAAATATTTTCACGCGCTTCGAATTATCGCCTACGTACTGTCTTCGTACCATCGCATTGTTGTTAATCCTTCGGAAATCTCGGCGAATCGTTCAAATCGTCCTTGGCGGTGGGCATGTCCGTGAAAATGATCGGAAGCTTATATACATAAGTACGTATATGCCTTTCTCTTCCTTCTCGAATTTCTCTTCTAATCGAAGTGGAAAGAAATGACGAAACACCCTGTATTCGTCTGAGATGATGTCGATGACGACGCTGGAAAATCTCGCTCGGAACGCGAATGATCGATTCATTGCGTTTCAGCGTTTGTAGACGATGATTTGTAACATCTTTGGTCGTGAAATATGCGCGACAAATAAGTAACTTTTAGTCCAGACAACTAATCGCGTGATTTTTTCGGAGATATCACGGTATAATGCATAATACATACTGTTCCATAACGTTGATTCGAAAAAGAGAAGTCTGTTTCCTTGTTTAATGCAATTTCACATTCGTTCGTCTTCTTTCCCCCCCCCCCCCCCCCCCCCCC
>NW_016914064.1:145499-159041 GCF_001483705.2 Eufriesea mexicana | reverse complement strand
CCCCCCTTTTGTTTCCAATCTCGAGCCAATCCCGATCACTCATCGATTTAGAACGAGGTCGAGATCGATGAAAAATGTCCGTTTCGTTCATTGCTGTCCCACTCTTGAACTACCTTGACACTTGTAATTCGTTCAGAGATCCGAATCACGTCGAATCAATTATGCAGTCTACACGAATTCTTATTCACTTACTAGCCACGTGTAGCGTGTAGAGGTAAGGGATAAAAACTTGTAACAAATATTGAATTTTACGGTGTTTAATCGCATCTCATACCTTTGTACCATACGCAAATTGTTAGAAGGTAAGCGATACTCACTGCTATTCACGCGGGTAATACATCTGTGACTTCCGTAACGAAAGTTACATTGAAAATTCCAAAAGATTTTACCGAGTGTGACACGAGTAAAATTAATTTCAATTTTCACTTTTTTTTTTTTACACCAACTTACCATTGTACGTAGACTCGCATGAAACTGACTTTGACGATGATTTGAAGTTTTTC
The DNA here is from genome assembly GCF_001483705.2 of Eufriesea mexicana. Lineage (NCBI taxonomy): Eukaryota > Metazoa > Arthropoda > Insecta > Hymenoptera > Apidae > Eufriesea > Eufriesea mexicana. The sequence continues at coordinate 158,538 of NW_016914064.1, read as the reverse complement.
CTTGATACCCAGGATCGTGGTCTTCTTGTCTTCCGGGACCATTTTTGACCCGATCTTTTTCTACTCGAAACGACTTGTGTCTCTGTACTTTTTCCATTAAACAAAAATCAGTTTTTAGAAAAGTTACGCTAAATGAAACATTTGTGTTTCAGTTTTATCATATTCGATTACACTTACGATGAAGAGTATTTATTCGGGAATTGAGCTGAACCGGTCGTAGTTGAATCGTCCAAATCCTCCCACTCGGATTCTTTGCCGTATGCCCAAGTCGATCCTAAGATCGAACCCATCGTAGAACCAGTGTAAAGGCTATTGACTCGTTCCTCGCTTGGTAAACCAACGTCATCGTACAGGTCTCGATCGTTGTCTATCATTACATCGGTATCTTCGTCTACACTAGAGTATTCGTTGGTAACGAACAATTTGTCTGCTTCCTTCGTCTCGTTATCGCGAATTTCCGTCTCGTTATTCGGTAAAACATTTGCCGCGTAGCCAGGACCCACAACGTCGTCATAAATATCATCGAAATCTTGAAAAGCAATCGAAGATTCGTCGATACGATGATTTCCATTGATTCGTAATACAGGTGTGCCCACGTCGTCGTAATCGTCCTCCTAATTGCATATTGCAATATGATAGAAAGAAAAGAAAAATCTGATAATTTGATCTTCTGGCCGTATCGCAGGTATATTATTCCGAGTAATTGTTGCGAGAAAATTCAAAATACGTTAACAATAATTAATATGGCGAACTGAGTATTTACGCTTGTTGTGTTATCACCTGGTCGATAAGATTCAACGGGCCTACGTCGTCGTATACTTCGCCACTAATATCTTCGATGCATTCGATATTTTCATTCGTAATTGATCGCGTGTTCTCCAAAAGGAAGTTCTTAGTCCGATTGCTCCACAGAAAACTGGAATTAGCAGGTAGCTCGGTAGACGACTCACACGTTGCTTCGTACGTTTTCTCCTCGCGTTCATTTGGCCGATATTCGCACGTTTTCACCTGCTGGCTTGACTCCAATGCTTTTGCCGAGTGTGCTTGCAACTCGGATAACAATTCGCGTTTCAAGTTTGCAATATCAAAAACGTCGGTTTTTTCTAAAATTTGCAAAAAGCGCGATTAGAGGAGACGGTCGGTAAAAAGGATCGCCGAATTCAAATAATGATGGTAATAACGATAATAGTAGGAATATTTAAAAAATACAGAAAATTATTTCATCTTTTTTATATGGAAAATTATCACGAGAGAGGAAACGTACGTGTAGTTTCTTCCTTTGATCTACCACCAACAACCGTGTCGAAAGGAACCGATCCGGCGATTTTAGCGATCGACGATTGCCCGGTTCGATTTTCAGCCATTGAATCTTCGTCGCTCGTTGCAACCAGAAGTGGTAAAGTGGCACACTTTTGTTCGTGTGTAATTATGACTTGCTCTAAGCTAAACCTGATCGTCTTTTCGTTTGAAACCAAATTCGGATTCGTGGCAGACGCGACATGAACGAAATTCGTTGGCGAAGAGATTTTTAGATATTTCAGTTCCTCCCGAGAAAGACTTCTCGATCGGTACCTAGTGTTAGAATTTATCCCTAGTTTCGAGTCTACTGATAACGTTTTCAACGAGTTCAACGACCCTCTCGAATTGCACTTTTCCTTCTGCTTTCTTTTCGGTCCCTTTACGAAATATTCCGGTACAAAATGCAATATATTTTTACCAAAATGTTTCTTCTTTTTTTCGCAATTTGCGAATTCAAAGTCCGTACTGAATATCAACCTTTCCGCTAATTTGCCATCCGAAAATGTTTCCACTAAAGACTTTCCATCGAACAGTTTCACGTTCGAAGAACCCTTGCTCGCCAGATCATTGGTAGACTTGGACTTTACGAACACATTTTTCGTGCACAAAGTATCTTCCTCGTTCTCCAGATTTTCGTCATCTTCGTTCGCATCTTCTCGGACATACCAACAGGTGTCCGTAGTAAACGTCGATTCTATTTTCTCGTAATCGTTTCCGTCCTTCTTACAACATAAGGAAGTAGCGTTTTCGTCGTTCCAAGGGTAACGATGGTCGAGATTATGCTTGCTTTCTCGCGAATAAGTTTCTCCGTAGTCATCGTTCTCGCACTCTGCATCGATTTCTCCTGCAACTCTTATCAAGGTAGCATCGATATCGTGGTTATCAATACTGTCGCGCTGCAAACAGTCGCTATTTTCTCTTCCGTTTTTTTTTTCGTTGCATTGCTCGATAACGGAATCGAAATCTGCAATGGTGGTGTCCAACTGCGCCCTCTTTTGTGGCGCTGACGTCGACGATGATACGACCAGTAGGTATTTCGCGTGCTGCTTCGACGAGAGACATGTGGCGTCGACCTGAACGAAACATTTCACGCAATTCGTTAGTTTATGCATACGTACGCTATAGTTGAGACATTCGTAACGGTTTTGCAGATACGCTTTCAAGGAATGCGATAGAAATCGTAACTGTTTCAAAAGCGTAACTGTCGCGCCACTCGTGGTGCGTGTCACGATTTCTAGACAAACTACTCGACGACCGGAAAAACAGCGTTGTCAACAGAAACTGATAAGCATTCGAAGAATCGTTAAGCATAGTAGGAGAAAGAAGATCCAGCACTTTAACGGATGCACGAGCGCACGAGGGCGATTAGATAGTGAAATTATTTCGAATCTATCATCGGTAACTCTCGAATCCTTACCGAACGTCGAACAACGACCGAGCAACTTGGAAATTAACAAGCCACTCCTTTATTAGCATCGTTTAACTCTAACCGGAACTGGAATTCTAACCACGCTGGAAGTCTAAGTACCGTTCCTCGTGTTTTTCGAATTCAAGTAAATATAATCTAAATAGGCATATGGTAAAATTGCAATTTCATCGAATTGAAAAGCATCGCAATGGTGAATATCGTTTCCTATCAAAGAATAATTAACGCGAACCTTGAAGCTGGATCTCTTGGCAGTTGCTTCGGTACAGATTTTTCCTTTCTTCTTTGGCTCAGTCGCTTTTTCGGTTGTATCGTTGTTATCGTCGACGGGCAACAATTGCAGAGGTAATGTCGCTCTCTTTAAAGCCAGACTGTCGAGAGTCGCGTAGATAATTTTTTCCGAAGTCGGAGATGATTTTCGGTCTCCGTGGAGGAAACTTCTATTAGCTATGGGCACGATACTCATTCTCTTATTTATTTCAACCACACGATGTCGTATATCATACGTTAATATTCACTGGATCATCAAAGAGAATAGTTATTTAAATGCGACCATTACAAATTACGCGAATCGGTATACATTCACTGCTTTCTTTCTGCTCCTGACATTATACCGTAAGTGATCACGCAAAAAATTTACACATAATTAAGAATACCTACAAAGACGCTATTTCGTTGATCTAACGATAACGAGAGAAACGCGATCCGTTATCAAATACCGCTAATATGCGCGTGCATACTCGATGCGAACAGTTTTTTCTTTCCTGTCAGCAGAAACTTTCAACGCGATACAATTTATTACAACGAAAGCTAACGAATCACGTCGATATTCTTAAAACGTGTTATAAGCCTATCGTTACCGCGATTTAATAATGATCGAATTAATAACAAACGGAATTAATGATAATTAAGCTTGTCCGCCGTTGCTTCGCGCAATATTCCTAAAGACGTATCACACAGTTCCGTTTTCGCAATGACTTTCCGGTACTCGTTCTTCTCGCATTATATCAAATATCATGGTTTACCAAACGAAAGATTAACGCAATCACGATAATCAAAATATTTTTATGTTCTTTTCCTTTTTCTTTTACCAATATCTGTATTTCATTCGCTTTTCAACACATTTTAAGTATTTCACTCCGAATTCTCTGACATTCCATGCCATTGTTGCACTTCGATTCTCTTCCCGTATCGTTTAATAATCACAAAATTCGTACAACACTCAACACAACATAAACTTGACGTTAACAAGGCCACGGTTACATATATCTTTTACAAGTGTGTTTATCGACACTGTACTTGTCGAAAGATCTACAAACGCGATGACAAATATATCACGAGTATAAGTATTAGCTGGTCGCGTACTCTTCCGAGCAACACCGTATCTATTGAACTGATTCGCCGATCGAGTGACAAATCATGCATACTCGGTGAATTTTTAAACCGTTTTGCTCTGCCTCGGTGCGGGCACAATCCCGCGTACACGAGATCGGTCGTCTTCGTCGGTTTTCGTCGCTATTCGTCAACCATTGCCGTATTCCTTGAATTATTCACCCTCCCTGTTTTCATACTTTCATCTATACCAGTTCCGTACTTTCGCTTCGCGACTGATTGCAACTTTTATTCCGCGGTTAGAAATACCAACAACCTGTTATAACACATTTCTTTCTTTATTACTCTCCTATTATACACAATCTAGTTCTTTTTTTTATCACTAATTCGACCGAAACAATTTTACTGAACGCGCCCATTGAACAATTCCTGTATCACGATATCATGTACATGCTGACAAACCAAATTTTTCATACGGACATTCGAAACTCGACTTCTTTTCATTTTCTTCCAAATTCTAGTTCGAGTCTTGGCTTTTCCTATGTATCTTCAAACACAGCCCTGAGGAGCAGAGATTCTCGTGTAAACCGAAGTCAGGGAAAGGTAAAACGATGCATCAGGTATTCAAGAATTCTTACATTCTTGCGCAGCTGAGTGTTGGATGATGATGTGGCAGGTTGGCCCCATTCTTTCCTGGCGGTTTTCATGGACTTGGTCTCTCATTATTGGACCGGACCAAGCGACATAAGCCATGATACTGTTTTTCGAAAGTAGGCCAACGTGCAAACATTCCTAATTTATAAATACAGTCATTAATTGTATAAAAGATAATTAATTGTTACAATACGAAAACATACAGATGGAGTTAGAAAAGTATATATTACGATTTTAATATTAACGATGAAGTTTAAAAAAATGGAATAATCGTCGATAAAAACTTGCAAAGCTAAAAATTTGTATGGTAACGATAGGAAATCATGTAATCACATTTTTTATTTAAATATCATAGGCAAATTCCATATTTTTTATTAATATACGTTTGCATGTTTCTTATTACTGGATATAGTTAGAAAAAGCGGTGGGGGTCAGGGATCTATCTAGAAGGGATATTTAATCGATGCATAGGTAGATCCGTTGGTCAGTGATCATTAAACGAACGATACCATTAACTTCTGAAAAGGATGTCATTCGATCAGGTAATTACAATCTTATTTACCCAATACCTTTTAAGGATTATAAATTCCATAACAAATGGTCCATTACGTGTCCGTGCCAAATGTATAAACTAAACGATACTAGAGAAGAAAAAGAAAGAATTACTATAAAGTACGAAAGATGCTCCTGTCTTACTTAATTTGTTCGATGTTAATACCCGCATTCAGTTATGACTTATTGATATTTCATTTCAAAAAAAAAAAAAAAAAAAAAAAAGAAAAACCGAATATTGTTGTTTTGTTTGATAAATCTCTACGAATCGAATAATTTTGTATTTAGGCTGTTACGTCACACGTGTCAACTTTGGACTTGCAACTACATCATATGAATTTTCACGTAGTCATCTTCTATGAATATTGTATTTGCGATCAATATCGTAAAAAATAACAGAAAAATTTTAACTGACATAATAAACATATTATTAATTCTACTCATTTTTAAAGGAATTTGCTCTTAAACAATAATTAGCTGATAGATCATGTAACGACATGAAGATAAAATTATATTTTTCTGCAATCATGTTTACATTACTTGCATACTTCATATTCAGTTCGAAAAAGATGATCATTACCATAAATATTCATGTTACGAGCTTAATATGTGTGATATTATAGAAATTCGAAAAAGCGGCAGAAACTATAAAAACTCTGTCCAAACGTCCAACTGACGAAGAGTTTTTGGAATTGTATGCATTGTACAAGCAAGCAACGGTTGGAAATATAAATACCTGTAAGTGACTATATGTATTTAATACACGTTATTTAAAAACTTGTATCTAAAACTAATTTTAACATTTAAAACTATATTTTAAATAATTATTTTATACATTATGATAATAGCAAGACCGGGCATGCTGGATTTAAAAGGGAAAGCAAAGTGGGATGCGTGGAAATTGAAGGAGGGTATGTCGCAAGACGATGCAAAAGAAGCGTACATTAAATTCGTAGACACATTGATGGAAAAGTACAAATAAATAAATGCTATTGAAACACCTCATATATTGTTTATGTTACTATAAAAAAAATACATTGAAATAAAGTATAATTTACATTGTTAAAACCATTTCTTACATTATTAATTACGCGCTTCTAATCTGTTCACTTATGCGCTTCATCTTTCTAAGTTCGCGCGCTTGGAAACGTAATCGACTATCGTGTCGTTGTAATCGCATTCTTTTTTCCACAGTTTGCGCACAATCTATATTTGTAATTTAATTCGAGAATAAAATTTAAAACTGATATTTGTGTTTTTGGTTCTACCAATATGTGATGTATAAGTATATAAAATATAAATTTTCAAACATTGATTGGTATTTGATAAATTTGACATTTCATAAAAATGATCATCTCGGCTTTAGACAAAGATACCGTAAAACTCATAACTACTACTCAAATTATAACTTCGATATCTACTGCTGTAAAAGAATTATTAGAAAATGCATTAGACGCTGATGCTAAAAATGTCGAAATTAACTTGGTATGTCACATTTTTCTGTTTACACAACATATTTTTATTTTTAAATTATTTTAAGATTTCTTAATTTTTATTAGATAGACAGCGGGTGTACCTTAATAGAAGTGAAGGATGATGGTTATGGCATTTCAAAAATAGATGCTCCTTACATGGCTCTATCAGCTTACACGTCAAAGATACATAGTTTTTCTGATTTAGGTATAATAATATATTACAAAATTAATACATAAGGTAATCCTACAATTATAATCATATCGTTACTTATAGATTCATTAGAAACGTATGGATTCAGAGGAGAGGCTTTACATGCATTGAGCTCAGTATCAGATCTTACAATTATATCAAAAAGAGAACAAGATGAAATTGCTGCATCTTATACTATTGATCATTATGGGCATATCATAAGTTCAGAACCTTGTCATAGATCTACAGGTAATTTGTCTTAAATCTTAAATTGTTTAAAATTTTTAAAATACATATATTTTGCTAGGAACAACTGTACAAGTGAAGCAATTGTTTAAACACATGCCAGTTAGAAGACAAATAATTACACATTCAAAGAAAGCTAATCAAGATATTAAAACCTTGGAGTCTTTAATACGAAGTTATGGAATATGCAAATTTTTTGTACGAATAAGTTATAAAGTAGATAATAATATTATATTTGCAAAACCTAGTTTAACTAGTCTTGAAGAAGCAGTTACATATACCCTTGGTAAAAAAGTAACATGTAATATGAATTGGATGGATATTACAGATACAGATGTAATTATGTAAGATTTTGCACATTATCTTTTATATGATTCTTTAGATTACTAAAGTATATGATTTGTTTTAGATCAAAATGAAGATAATGGTACCTTCGAAACCAATACAAAATGTGTCTGAAGTATTTCATTCTGGAGCACAATATATTTTTGCGAACAATAGACCAATTAAACATAAAGAATTAGAAAAGGTATACATTTTAATCAGTTCTTTTATTATTAACCAATACAGTTAGAAAATATTTACAGACCATTTTCAGATAGTAATTAAAATAATTTTGGAGGCATTGGAACAAGAATTATCATTGAGGAAAAAACCTATATTTGTTCTATACATTTTAATAAATGCTGCAAATGTAGACATTAATCTAGAACCAAATAAAACTTTTGCCCTTTTTAAAGACCAGGTACTTGTATGTACAAGATAAATAATGATATATTATTTTTGTAACTTATGTCACCTTTACTATATGTTACAGAACATGGTTATTAACATGGTAGAAAAGTATTTAGAAAATTTTTATGGCATACAAAGAGAAGTACAAGAAAAAAGCACTTGTGACAGTTCATTTGCTGACTATCAAGATTATACATTAAAAACAAATATTAGTAATGCTGAAATTGAGGAACCTGTATTTAAGAAACGAAAATTAATAGAAGAAGAACAGAAAAGCAGAACAGAAGAAAATATTGATAAACCTATTAAAAAGAACATAAATGCTGATGAAAATGTAGAAAATAATGTAAATTCTGCTGAAAGTAATAATTTTGAACATAGAAAGCTGATACAAATTTCTCCTAATAAACAAGATAGTAACAAAGGAAGTGCGGAAAGATGCGAAGAAAATATAAATAATCTTAATGTTCAATTACCATTTTTAGATTTAAGTGATCCAGATTCAAATGATTCGCAAAATTTTGCACTGACTTATAGCAATAACAATATTTCTCATAGTTCAGTGTTAGTATTAAAGCTATAGATTAAAGTGCATTCCAATTAGACTGTATTTAATATATATGTTTTATTCTTAATAGTAATGATAACATGAAAGAAAACATTGAAGATACTCCACCATTTGAATTAACACAAAAATCTGAAGCACTCAGTGAACTGCCAGTAATAGATTTAGGTGAAGATTTTGAATTAGATGACTATTTAAATATAAATAAAAATGGAAAAGAAAATAATATAAAAAATACTAATCCAGAAAGTTTGTATACAAAGGATAAATTAGATACAAAAAACACTGTTACATTGAAAGAATGGAGTAAAGGACATGTATCTGGTTTGCAGGTAAAACTTACAATGAATTTAACATAATAAGTTTAATTATGAAAATTATGTGACGCATACTTAAGGTTATTTTTGTAGGGGGGTACAGATATAGAACTTTATACTTATGTAGAACCAAATAAATCATCAAATAATGATACACATGGAAATGTATGTGAAGGCTTCCTCAAATTTTCCAAACATATCAGACCAGAAGGTAAATACATCTAATAGATAATCCACTTTATTGTCAGTCTAAATCTGTGTAAAATATACATATTATGTCTGAACTTTTATTTTTAGTCCTAAAGCAAAATCCTAACATGACAGCACCTCAAATTGCTCATACAGTAACTAGTCTTTGGAAAAAATTATCATCCGAGGAACGGGGATATTATAGAGATCTTGCACGTGACGAAAAAGCTGATTGCGATAGAGATAAATTAAAAACAAAAGAAAAAGATACAGTGGATACCAATTCGAAAGATAAGAATAGACTATTGAAAGCATTAGAAAAAATAAAAAGAATGAATTACGAGAAGAAAGAAAATTTAGTTATGAGGACTACCGTACCTTGGGATATAGATATAAAGAAAGTTACTGAAAAATTTCGAAATAAGTACGTGTTAGAGATTTCGAAATTTGTACGTTTTACAAATTTATAATATTATTAATATATAATATTTATTATAAACATTACAGTTCTTCATGTGAACATACCAATCTTGTTGTTGGACTGTTATGTTCAAATTTATGGATTGTTTACAAATCTACACATATTTGGATTTTAGATGTGAAAAATCTTAAAAAAGAATTGCATATACCTGAGACAAACATGAACAAGGTAAATTTGACAATAGAAGATTAAATATACAATGTTATTATCTAGTCTAATCATATATGATATATTTTCTATCTATTATAGGACAGTGCTGAAAATATAGGACAACTTTTGCAGCAATGGTTTTCATTAAAAAATGATTTATCTTTATTATATCCTATACATTCAGTAACAAAAATTAAGAATAGTTTTTAATTTACAATACTGTAACTGTTATTTAAATACTAACTCTGTTAAGTTTAAAATAAAAAAATTTCTTTATTTTTGAGTTCGTTTAATACTTAATATTCATATTAGTTACTAGTTTCAACAAAAATCCGAGGAATTTCGTCATGTATTGAATATAAGTACAATTTACTTGAATAAGTTTTAATTCTTAATAATGTAAAAAATTCATTTCAAATATTAGCATTTAATGTTCTTTTCAAAACTTAATTTATTAGAAATATATGTTGCATGTATAAATCATGTAACAGCGATAATTTCAATTTCAAACATTCTAAATTTTAGTTGCTTTAACTTAAAATCACGGACTGCTACAAAAGAAATTCTGATTGGTCAATATACATGAGACAATTTAAATTTTTTCACTAGATACACACTTCAAGACTTTTCATTACTAGTAATTAACATTTCAATAAAAATGGAAATTCTTTAGTTAAATAAAACGGTTATTACAATATCGCATTATTATTTATTGTATGATTTCTTATTATATTTTTATTCTCATCGTTTTATTTCAAAACGTTTCAGTAACAGAATTTTATTACTATATTAACATAGTAATATGTATAAAATATTACAAAATTAATATTTGAATTTTATGCAGTTATAGAAAACATATTACAGACATGTTACATATTTAAAAATATATTTAATCAATATAAATAATAATGTAAAGATTATAATATTTTTTAACTTTATGTTGATAATATAAGAAAATGATAGTCGTAATGAATTTTGATTGGAGAGACGGTCGAAGGTTGGTGATTTCAATCTATATATTTGAAGTTTCTGGTGGGTTGTTGGCTGCCATCTTGGACCTCGCTCGTTTGAGAAGCCGGGCCACCCGCAAAAATCTTTGAGTTTCATGCGTTCGCGCGGCCTCACGTATTCCGTAAGCAGGTTGCGTGATTTCACGACGAATTTAGAGATCTGTTGCGGTCAATCTATTCAAGATTTGGGTCCGGAATGTATTAGGTGAGTCTGAAATGAGTCAACATTAATTTCCTGATTGCGATGGCGTGTGATTTATCTCGTACATGTGTGTTCGTGCTTGTGCTTGTGCGTGTTTCTAATCCATGTTGCGATAGTAGATTAATTTTTACCTAGATTTTTACTCTTTAACAAAAGTACTAATTTTTTCTACCTACAAATTGTATTTGTATATATCAAATTGTTCTTTTGCTAAAACATAACTTTAAGTCACAGAAACGAACTGGTAGTGTTCTGTAAGCTCACAATCAATAGACATCTGAGGAATATGCAGTTCATACGTTATAAAGTAAAGTGAACACGTTTTTAAGTTTATTAGTTTCTTGTTTTGAGATTAATTTCTTTCTTTTGTTATTCTGCTTGTTATCATATAATTATTTTTATTGAAGTTGTTTTGATTCTTCTAACCACATAACTACTTTTTCTAATTACATTTAGTTAAATGTTATAAAGGTATTTTCAATAAAGATTGCATTAGTTAGAATGTAAATGAATCTGATTACATGTTTTATCATTTATATGTACAAGAAATTATTGTTACAATTATGGGTTATTGAAGTATATATGTTTTTCTTACTATGTTGTTTTAATTATATTGTAAGTATTATTGATTTTTAATTGATATAGATGATTTTTAGTTTATCCATCACATTAAGTATAGTGTATACATATCTAAATAATGGAATACATCTCTGTATGTTACACATTATCATCATACTTTTTCTTAAATCAAATAAAAAGTATATAAGGATCAATTGAATGTTGTACATTTACTATTTATAATCAAATATTGCATTGTTGTAATTAATTATAAGTGTATTGTAAAATGATAAATAAATATGAATGCAATATTGAATTGTTTTAATAAATACCAGTATCATTAACTTTTAATATTTTATGTAATACATATATGTTTAAATGTAAGTTAATGTTTAGCAAAAGACTATTACGTATTCATGTATTTCATAATTTTTTATACTTTTTTTCTGCTAAATTAAAATATATGTACATATAATTGTGACGGATTTTAATATGATTTTTTTTAATGACTCAGGTATATGTTTATCCTCGCGCTTTTATAACTGGGTGAGTGGAGGAGGTAAATTAACTAGCTTTTGTAATTTTTCGATAGAGAGTGCAGGAATAACAATCCACACAACAAATAGTAGTAGTAATATATCAGAAAAAATGGCACTACCCAGTAGAGCGCGAGTTTACACAGATGTGAATTCACACAAATCCAGAGATTATTGGGACTATGAATCTTATGTTGTTGATTGGGGGTAAGTGTATAATAAAAAGTTATATGCGCATATATGTATGTATGTATGTGTGTGGATCATATGAGGTGTGTGTGTGTGTGTACATGTTTATTCATATTTATGACTTCCTTATTTTGGTTAATAATAATGAATTATTTGTTATATAGACAACAAGATGATTATCAACTAGTAAGAAAATTAGGCAGAGGAAAATATAGTGAAGTATTTGAAGCCATTAATATTACAAATAATGAAAAATGTGTTGTAAAAATTTTAAAGGTAAAACATGTGAATTACATTTCAGCAGTTTGATTGCAATTAATGTGAAGTTTTAATTTTTTCTGTTTTTAATATTTAGCCTGTAAAAAAGAAGAAAATAAAAAGGGAGATAAAAATCTTAGAAAACCTCAAAGGTGGGACCAACATAATTACACTCCAAGCTGTTGTTAAAGATCCTGTATCAAGGACACCGGCACTGATATTTGAACATGTGAACAACACAGATTTCAAGCAATTATACCAGACGCTAACAGACTACGACATAAGATACTACCTCTACGAATTATTAAAAGTGCGTGTATTGTTAAGTGCAATGGAACCAAGTATCAGTCCAATGTGAATCTTCGAGTTTATTATTTTGATAGATGTAGGTGCATATCAAAGGTTCAAGGAAGAGTTCGAAAATATTTAATTTATAAAAATTCATTTTTTTCCCTTCTATTATCACATTTTATTATCACATTTTTTACTTTTGTTTAGTATTAGTAGCTGTGAAGTTGTGAATGAAAAAGACTTATTGTGATCTATTCTATTGCACGACACTGAAATAATTTTACTACTAATTGCTTTGCCATGAAAAATTCAGTTATTTAAATAATTTAATTACACTATTATTAGTGTATTATAAACTTCTATGTACAAACTGATCTCTTTCCC
>NW_016914064.1:114384-145342 GCF_001483705.2 Eufriesea mexicana | reverse complement strand
TTCCCTTTGATTTTTTATTAGTTGCTTACTTTGCAGATGAAGTATAATAGGATTCGATAACCTTAAAAACATTTTGCATAGAAAGGGTTAAAAGTGAATATAATAAACAAATCTTTTGTAATATTTATCCATAAAGATTGAAAAATCTTTTCTTTCTTTTTCTTTTCTTTATGTCTTTAATTTTTTTTTTTTTTTTTATATTTGTCAGAATATATAAAAAGAATATTTAGGTTCAAATATTTTTAAAATTTTCGGACTCATGAATATCTAAGTAAGTAATGTGTCGATAGTGTTCGATTCATTTTACATTTATAACTAAATAACATGTAAAAAAAGATATTAATGATATATAAAATGTAATCTCTTCTGTTTTCTGTTTAGGCATTGGATTATTGCCATAGTATGGGAATAATGCATAGGGACGTCAAGCCGCACAATGTTATGATAGATCATGAAAATCGAAAGTTGCGGTTAATCGACTGGGGTTTAGCAGAGTTTTATCATCCTGGTCAGGAATATAATGTACGAGTAGCTTCACGATATTTTAAAGGTCCAGAACTACTTGTAGATTATCAGGTTTGTGCATATTTTATCATTACATTAATCATTATCATTACAGTGTAATTTGTTTATACACGTTACTTCTCTCATATTGCAGATGTATGATTATTCATTAGATATGTGGTCTCTTGGATGCATGCTTGCAAGTATGATATTCAGGAAAGAACCGTTTTTTCATGGACATGATAATTATGACCAATTAGTTAGAATTGCAAAAGTTCTAGGGACTGAGGAACTATTTGAATATCTTGAAAAGTACCATATTGATTTGGATCTTCGTTTCAATGATATTCTAGGCCGACATTCACGTAAACGCTGGGAGCGTTTTATGCATTCAGAAAATCAACATTTAGTGTCACACGAAAGTCTTGATTTTCTTGACAAACTTTTGCGTTATGATCATTATGAAAGACTTACTGCACGTGAAGCTATGGAACACCCCTATTTTTGTAAGTATAACGAAGTATTAAAATTTTATTTTATGAACTATTACAAAATATAAATAAATATAAATTTTTATTTTCTTTCTTCTTGTTCACTTTAGATCCAATAGTAAAAGATCAAGGTCGATTAAATATGGTATCATCGTCACCTACTCCTATAACAGGTTCGTTGCCTGTAGGTGAGTAACGGCCCAGGTAATGTCACCATCTCAATTTTCAATTTATAATTATTTAATCATATCATTCACGTATTGTTGAATCGACCATGAGAAATACCGTGAATATTCATTCGCATCTTCGAATAAGATGCGTATCAATTGAACATCCATGAAGTTTGTATTGATTCGAATTTACAACTTCTATTTTACGATATTTATATAAACAAGGAATGAGAAAGAATGCCGAAAATATGAACACGTCGTGTTTGTATTGTAATGTACGAATACACGCAGTTCTGTTGATACTCAATTGAATGCATGAAATTAATTGTTGACATCGTCCGGCATTGTATAATTTAACTAATTCGCAATGATAAACATTGTTCTTGTAAAGTGTTCAAACGTTGAGCGTGGAAACACATTTATGTTGATATAAATCCTTAATATTAAGTATCCATCAGGAATCTTTTCCACTGCGAATTAGTTAAAGTAAAAAACTGTGTTACGCTTTACGCAAGGTCGTTCCAGCCATCTAAATAATGAGAGCAGGATGTACTGCATTGTGGCCAGAATATAAACATCTATTAGTGGTACTACTATAATTTGGAGTTTCAGGTGTGTGGAATGACCAATGCGACTTATAGTCATATTATAAAAAAACATACGAAATAGAGTAATGTCGGCCGTTAACAATATAGAACGATCTTCTTTTGCAAGTAATATATATTTTATTTTTCATGATACATTGTACTTTAGAATTTCATATATAAACAAGGAGATCGTTTCAAATGGTCATAATGTGACTAGAGATGCGGCTAAATAAATGTATGATTTGAAATATTTAAACGATTCAAGTCTATATGTCGTTTAGTATCGATTAATCTATGATTAGTATAAAATGTATAAAATGCTGACTTTTCTCATATTATCGCATCGAGAATCGGTTATAGCGATATCTCGTCGATTGTACGATGAATGCATTTTTCCTCGATATTAGTAACTGGAAGAAGTGATACGCGACAGTAATTATATCTGGAAGAAAATGTTTGATTCCTCTTTAATGAATGGTTAATATAATAGAAATTGATTAACTAAAACGCAAATCTGACTATATCTAATAATTTCCAAAGCTGTAAGTAGGTTAGAAATAGATAATTGATAATATATATACCATAGGATGTTTAACAAATAATAAATATAGTGTGCAATCGAAATCTTATACTGGAAAAGAACGTGTTACATACTGTTTCTAAAATCTTAAATTAATAACAGCAAATTGGTAAAACATGTCTTTAATAACTAAATCGATCCGTATTAAACGACAACTGGACTTGAATTCCTCAATAATTTCAAAACAAGCATTTTTTTAGTCGGTATGTGCGTATTTATAAGGAGCGTGCGAAGAATCAAACATTTTCATTTAGGTATCGATACTTCGCGCGAGGGAGCTTAATCCCATCCCTAAGCGTGACTGTGAGCAGCGTACCGGTTCGTGGAATAAACTGACTGAAAAATATGGTGGGACAAGTTGGAAATGGGATTCAGAAAACGATGAAGTATTCGTCACATCCGTTACATCCTTAACATATGGTTTACGATTTTTTGTTAGTTACGTATTAATTACGAACCTTCCATTCCACCTAAACTTGAAAAATTGAGAGGAAGAAAACTATTTTGTGCGATGGTGGACCATCCTTATGTAAATGGCAATTATATTTTGACGTGGTATATAAAGTTCTACACATTTTAGACATTCCTTGTTTTTCATCCTGGGTATTACATAGAAGAATTTGCGTTTGATATATTGAGAACAATCTACTATATGCGATTGACATCTTAAATGGCATAAACAAGGAGCAAACGATGCGTGTCAGAGATAACGATTTTACTATATTGCAAATTATTTAGGAACGGAAGAAAGTTTAAGATATTAAAGTGAAATCTATCTAAACGAAGTACATGCTCTATCCATATTGGACGGAATGCATGTGCCATTATTAATTGTATGTTGCTTTTCTGTGTTTTTGTAATCTATCATTTCTATTGTGTTCCTTTAACGCTGCTGCTAATGTCACGATCACGGGAAATCCGTAAATGCATAAAGATGCGATTCGATCATGTTATGTCACTTTGAAGATCGTCCGTTATTACATGAGACATTATAACGAAAATGATGCAAAATGAAAACCACGTGTATTTGCATCCATACAAGCGCGTACGACACACATTTACACATAGCACATACGTGCTTACACTTAACATGTACCTTAGGCCGCTCGGTTTAGTACTTTTAACGATGATAAAAATGTTCGTTTATATCTGATACAATGATAGTTGAATAAAATGTTTGTTATAGCCAAGTACTCTTTGTGCTCTGTGAATACCTGTATATCCAGTAATAGATGTTACCAAAATACTGGTAAAGACATCATTGATCAAACAATTTAAAAACGCCATTTCAAGAAAGCGTTTAAAATTCTAGCCCTTGTTAATTCTATATTTCTATGGTTATTTCTAGTTTCTATTGAGTCAAATCTATTTCGTATTAAACCGTAAAGATTTTTAGTTTCATTTTAATTAAACAAAGCGAAAATTCACAGGCACCTTAAACACTTGGCGCCAGCAGAAGCCTACGTACATGAACAAATACACATCGATAAAGAAAAAAAAAACATTCGTATTGCTGTACATTATATGCTTGACGCGCTGATCAAAAACTTAATGTCGATAATACCCATTAACTTGATCAAATTATTTTATATACAGCATTACCAATGTGTTTCTTATGAATTGAACATGTAATTATTTATATATGACCGTAAGCCAGTTTATTGTGTACATTTGAAAAAATTTTCTTCGTGAGAAAGAGGGTGAGAGAGAGAGGGAGAGAGATGTACTTTTAAAGAATGTATAGGAATAGAGCACACTCCACTTGTAAACCATGTCCTTTCGTATTATTTCGAAAGAATTCATCAGTTCCTATACGTATAAATTGCGCATAAAGTACGCTCAATTCATTATATATATACACATATATATACACACACACACACACACACACATATATATAGCACTTATATATAAATAATTATATATATATATATGTGTGTGCGCGTGCGTGTTCGTGTGTGTGTGTGTGTGTGTGTGTGTATATATTATATATATATGTATAGCATACATACATACACATTTACATACGTGGCATATTATAAATGCGTACCCTATCAAGCGGAGTGTGAATTTAAATTCAAAGAGCCGGAGTATGCTTTCGAATATTATCGGCTAAAGAGTAATGTTCGCTTCTTATTCTGATCACTGCGCCGTTTTTGCCTTATTATCGTGTATTTAAAGATTTTATATGTATATATATGTATATTTTATTTTTCAATAATGCATAAAAAATATATATACATATATACATAACGCAGATAAATAAAAATAAGTGGAAGGAGTACATAGATGTGTGAGATGGATACTGCGCTATAAATGTTAAAGATGTAAAAAAGAAATACTTTGTGTACAAGTAAAGTATAAATACATTTTATTTATTCCGCTTATAATCGTCGTATTGTTCGAACACGACAAATATTTAATTTGAAGTCACTTTCACACGGCAAGAACGGCGCAAATGTAATTGTCCAAATTTGATAACCCTCCCTGTTCATACGTTAAGTTTACGATAATCTAGTTTAGTTTTATAGGAAAAAAACTATTGAACAATTACTATTTAAATCTGCAAATGAACTTAAACGAAAAATTAAAATAACGAATTGTCACTAATGTAATTAATATATTATGCTAAATTTTAACGTTGATATTTTATCTTGCAACATTATAATTTAATACTATTCTGAAAATAGAATGTATCGTTAAATGAAAATTGCTGGGGAAGCCATTCTACCATTATCATACATTATAGGCCAGTTTTTTAATTATTATTTTCTATTCTGTCAAAGAATGGCTATATCCTGGTAGAAAAGTGCGCACCCAATTTTTCAATATACACCAAATGTATATTTGAATTTTATATTCCCTCATAATAATGCCAAAGTGATAAAGTGAAATTGTTTACATACTTCCTCGTTTTCTGTTTCTCTCTTAAGTTCTAAATTCTTTTTCATTTTAATGTGGGGTATTGTAAAACAGACTATTTTAACGCGGTTGAGGCATGACAATAAAATTAGCCAAAGTGCATGGAACTACTTTCATTTAAACTTATCATCAATCATAAAAATATGACGAAAGTAAAAAATGATCCATCCTGTATCGCGTGATTACAGGTTTTTAATGTTTTTGCAATATTTACTCTTGATAAATTATGATACGATGGTTAAATAAATAATAACGACAAATTTCAAAATTTTCCTTTATGCGGGTACAAAACATATGTTCATATATGCAGTGTAACAATAATATGTATAATTTACAACATGAAACACTGTAATACTAAAAAATGCTGTATAGAATTAATTGAAAATAGAAGCAAATACAATTTTGTTTATATCTAAAAAAAAAAAATTGATTCTTTTAATTATTGAGTTTTTTTGCAGAGGTAAAACAGTATTTTAAGTTCATTTTTTATTTCTTATCATCATACAGTTATATATGTAATTCTGTGTTCTGATCCTTTTTAATCTAAATCTATAATTAATTCTTAACATTGTAATGTTTAAAACATATAACACATTTATAAAAAATTTGTCATTTTAATAACTTTATTTAAAAAAGAAAAAATGGGAACACCTACAGGGAACATTTTTGTAGCTTGTCGTATATGTACGTCCTATTTTGGTAAATTAGAAATGTAGCAGGTTATGTTTTTGCAATGGTTTTATGTAATCGTGAAAGTTAATAATATGAACTCAATATATATGAATTAAGTTGACAAATTAATAATTTATATCTCAAATTGAATGAAAATATTTATCAGTATGCTATGTGTATAAATATTCATCTACTGTAGCATGTATAAACATCTCTCGTTGACTCATAACGATCGGCGTGTCACAGTTCAGTTACAGTCATAGTCATAGTACCATATATTGTTATCTTACGTATCTTTTAAAATTACTTTTAATTTCAATAATGGACGAAATTGATGGATTGCGACAAAGAATCAGAGAACTAGAAAACAAATTGCTTGAAGAACAGCATAAGAATAAGTTTACAACAAGAGAAAAAATAAAACATATGTCAAATGAAGTGATTGATTCAAATCCTTACAGGTAATTTTTACTTGTATGAAACATTTTTACTATATCGAATATTTTACAACTTAATTGTGTTTTAATAAAAAAAATTAAAAACGAAAATTTTTGTTAACGTTATCTCTTTACTAGTCGTTTGATGGCATTAAAACGTATGGGCATAGTGGATAATTATGAAAGAATAAAAGAATTAACAATTGCTATAATTGGAGTAGGTGGAATCGGTAGTGTAACTGCAGAAATGCTAACAAGATGTGGAATTGGCAAGGTAATAATATTACACAAATTTATGAATTAAAAACTTTCCAGTCTTCTAAGTAATAAACAATATAAATTTTAGTTGGTACTTTTCGACTATGATAAGGTAGAAATGGCAAATATGAATAGACTTTTCTTTCAACCTTACCAAGCTGGTCAAAATAAGGTAGATGCAGCAGCAACAACACTACGATATATTAATCCAGATGTAGAAATCGAAACCCACAATTTCAATATTACTATAATGGATCACTTTGAAGATTTCATGAATATCATAAGGTACATAAACATTATGTTTATATAATTATAATTAAAGTACTTAAATAATATTAAATTTCTGTTTTTAGCACAGCAAGTTTAAACAACAGCCCAGTAGATATAGTTTTAAGCTGTGTAGATAATTTTGAAGCACGAATGGCAATTAATACTGCTTGTAATGAACTTAACCTAAAGTGGTTTGAAAGTGGAGTTTCTGAAAATGCAGTTTCCGGTCATATTCAATTTATTATTCCTGGAGAAACAGCTTGTTTTGCGGTAAATAAAAATCGATATTAAAATACAAATAATGTATAAAAGACTAAAGCTCAGTCATAAGTAACATAACATATTACAATTTTAGTGTGCTCCTCCATTAGTAGTAGCAGAAAACATAGATGAAAAAACATTAAAACGCGATGGCGTTTGTGCAGCATCTTTGCCAACAACTATGGGAGTTGTTGCAGGTTTTTTAGTTCAAAACACATTAAAGTATCTTCTAAGCTTTGGTGATGTATCTTATTATTTGGGTTATAATGCGATGAAAGATTTTTTCCCTAAAATGGTATTAAAACCAAATCCAAATTGTGAAGATAAATATTGTAGAAAACATCAACAAGAATATGCATTAAAACCAAAACCAGAACAAAAGATGGAAGAAACTGTAGAAGATAAGCCTCTACACGAAGATAATGAATGGGGTACATGATAGTATAAATCCATAAAGCATCATTGTGTAATCAACAAATTAAACGATTATTTAATTATAGGGATTTCACTTGTTGAGGAAAAAGATCAACAGATGGATGAAAATGTGCATTTATCATCAGTGTGTATAAAATCAATGTATACTGCTTCGCATTCAATTAATTCACAAATTGATCAACTTCTGTCAGAGACTAATGCTAGTCTAGAAGAATTAATGGCACAGATGAAATCTATTTAAGTTTTACTTATTAATTACAATTCTATAAATATTATACATACATTCCGTTTATATTTGTCATATTATTTTCTAATAGATAAAAGAAATAAACAAATATATCGTAATTTTATATGTAATATGATATACGTGTATATATTCAATGAAACAAATTTATTAAAGTTAAACATCGAAACGTTCGAAACAAAGATTTTGCCCTTCTTCCTCATAATCTTCTCTAGTTACTAAGAGACTTGAAAATATCGAATCTTTCGATAATGTTTTACCACCATGCCATGCGTACGTGATTGGGCTGAAAATAAGATAATGAATTACATTATATCCAAATGTTCAGTTTTATCAATTATAACTCTAAATTTTTGTTTACTTTTCGGGTAAATGCACATTTATCGTATATTCTGCAGGCGCTAGACTCCTAACTTCTTTATAAATTCTTTCTCGAAAACCAGGAAATTTTGCATTACCCCCAGTAAGAATTATATTAGATAAAAGATGTGGCCATGTCTCTTCATCGCATGCTTTCAAACAATCCATTATTGCTTCTGGTATACCCATTTGTCGAATGCCAACATCCGAGGGAAAAAATAAGATTTCCGGTATAGCAAATCTTTCGTTACTTAAACGTAGAGTTTGTTGTTCATTAGGAGGTTCTGGATTTTTGAGGAAACCTCGTCTTAACGTTGTATAGTCTGGTAAAACATAATCTTTTACTATACAATTGTTTTCTAATTTATTTTTAGCTGTTTCCATATCTTTGAAAAATTCTTGAGAAACAAAACAGGAATCTTCTTTCACTTGATTTATTACATAAGTTTCATCCATAACATGAAGTTGACGATAGGATATAATTTCTTTAAGATGATTCGTAAGAAGTTTCCCACCTACATCAATACGTCTGATACCTTCTTTAATTTTGGTATCGTTTACATATGGAACTATATGAGTAAAACTATAACCGCTATCAACTACAATACAACATTTTGCATTAGGATTTTCTATCTTATACTGATAACAAGAGAGCGTAGGAGCATTGATTCTTAAAAGACTTTGACATTCATATTCTTCAAAAAATATTTCTGTCATGGCTTCTTGAATGCTTGAAAAATTAAATAAAGGTTCAGTTACAATCATAGAAAGTTGACTCAAGTTCACCAAACAGCATTCTTTGGAAAATATATAATCCCATACAGTTTTCTGAACATCCCAATTGACGAGATATCCTTTTTGAAACGGTAAGATGTAAAAAAGCCCAGATGCATCTCGACATTCTTCAATTTGATTTCCTACGAAAGGTCTTCGCCGTTCGCTTTTCGCTTTCATTATGCAATTTGGAACTAATCTAAAAATTAATCTTTTAACAGTTATGCTTTCCTTTTTTAAATTAATTTTATCATTGTAACTTACTTAGCATTGTCAGAAGCTAACCCAACTTTAGCGGTGTAGGCACCATTGTCAAGAACAAAAGTAGAATTACTCATATTAGCAAAGAGATTAGATAATAAATAAAAATTTGATCACTTCTCATTTTATCGTTCGTTATAAAAATATTAATATTATTGCGAACTACATAATAAATCAACTTTCATTGGCTGATGTCATACGCTTTACTCGGATAGTTTGATGTAATACTATATTTTGTCAGCATTGATAAATTTCATATAGTGCATGTATACATGTAAGTTAAGGGAGGCAATGTAACCTAGGATCACATAACTAATGTTTTACATTTAAGACATAGTAAACTTAATGGTTTTGAAATTTGTAGAAAACGCAGTAAATATTTTAATAATGTATAATTAATAAAATTTAAAAGCACAAGTTTAGAGATAGAAATTAAATAATATTAGAGATTGTTTAATTGTCAAGTTGACAAAGCAGAGCGAGTCCTCTTTTAATCCAATGATTGACTGGGTTATTGGTATCCAAGAGGATCGATAGCACGTAATTAGTCGAATGTCCAGTTGTCTTAAGAATACCGTAACGTGCAGAAGTTATATAAACAGGACATTCGTATCGTTTTCCTATTAGAATGGTATCTACTACGCATGGTTTCATCCATATTATTGGCATAGGTTCCCAAAGGATTTTTGGATAACTTTCAGCGAGTAACATGCTTCGCATATCCCATCTCGCGCCAGCCAGAAACATTCCGTGAACGTAAACACCATCAATTGGAGATTGATGTAATTCATATGCAGGAAGCACCTAGCGGATGGTGATTATATTTAACGTTTTTTCTTTTGTGATAAAAAATGTAATTATATCCTAGCTATGTTTAAAATAAAAACCTCAAAATCAAAACTGATTCTATCGATAGGTATCCTATATTTCCTTGCAAAATTTTGCGTTGTCGCCGTAAGGAAAGCATGTATAAATGAGAATCCAGCTATCCAGAATGTTTTCGGTCTATTTTTTGTTAACCATTCTCGGAAAAAGTTTAACCGATCAAGTAAATCGTTAATAAAATTTGGTAATGGTTTCAAACTTGGATAAGCGCATGCTTTCACCCAAGATGGTGGAATTTTTGCGCTTAATATATGAGTAGCTAGAATCTAGAAATACATGGAATTTTCTATATACCGCTAAATATATATATTTTATCAATATAACATGTTATTAAGTTTCGTAATACCTCTAAAGCAGGGGTCAACACTATCAATCCTTTTATTGCTTTTTCCAGCATATTAAGAGATTCTCGAATCTCATACAAAAGGATGTTGTACCTTTGTAATTCTTGTATTAAAACAGTATTCATGGATTCCATGTAAACAATAGGATAATATTGCTGCGCCTCCTCAATATCAAACAATTCAGGTAATCTATCATAAATATCGTTTTTCATGTTCAACAGCATTTCGTCTTGTTTAGTAGTGTCACCTACTGTAACCGTTCCTTGAATTAACATCATAGATTGAAAGAAATTATTTGCCAGCTCAAGATCTCGCGTAATTCCTGCATTCATATGCAATCCAACTACCTCTGGTGACGGATTTAAGGGAATTCCTTGAATTTGTTTAATGTAATCTTCATATTCGTGTCTACACACGTATGCACATAATACAACACAATAAAAGTGAATAATATTTTTCTACGAAGATAAAAGTGAGCTAAAGATATAGAAATACCTTTTTGGTAATGTGTATTCGGGACCGACATCTGCAAAGCTATAAGTCGGATCTGTGATTACATTCTGATTATAAAAATCTTGTAATATCGTATTCAAGCATCTTCGATCTCTGTCATCTGTGACTCGGCCACCGTAATTACATTCACCCGTTAGATATACGATAGCCTTGAAAGGGACATATTCGTAATCATTTATGTATAACTGAAGTTGTTGAGCGGATATTTGGAGGTCCGATTCATTGAAACCTATATTTACACATTTACCAATGTATATTTATAGAATATATTTGTACATGTATAGCGTACACATTTTTTATCCATTTTTCATTTCTTGTAGTATTGTACACAGAAGAAAGAACAGAAAGAAAATAAAGAAAAGTAAGAAGTTATTTGACAGACCGTATTTTATGTTCCAACCCTGAGCGCCATAATTTCGTCTTTCCTGTACCACAGCATGAAAAAAGCATAAAGCATAAAGCAACTTCGAATATGTTCTTCTTTTAGCAGGTTCATTATCAAAAAAATCCATACTTCTGGTTGCTTCAGATTTGTAGGATCTAACGGGCGAATATACTTTTGTTCATTTTTAAGAAAGGAATTTTTTTTCAATCTTTCATATTACGAATGTTCGGTGTTTAGGCAAATGGCAAACTCACCTCATAATATTGTTTTGTAATCCGGACGGAGGTTCGTTAGTCATTTTAACACCATTTTGCAGGATTGTAATCGGAAAATGTTCGGCAGGGTAACTAGTAAGCCACAAACGAAAGTTAGCATGCGTATTCGAAGGATCAAAATGTTCGCAAATATCCTCTAACATAGGCATCCACGAAGCGGCTA
Organism: Eufriesea mexicana; assembly: GCF_001483705.2. Lineage (NCBI taxonomy): Eukaryota > Metazoa > Arthropoda > Insecta > Hymenoptera > Apidae > Eufriesea > Eufriesea mexicana. The sequence goes on along the minus strand of NW_016914064.1, from coordinate 133,551 downwards.
AGTGACAATTTTGTAGGCACACCCACTCGCCGTTGCTTTGTGCTTGTTCGATCAATTTTTGAGCAATGGGTCCTTGGCCTTGGCCGAGGGAAATCGAATGAAATCTTTCGAGGAAATTCATACTTTCCGCGAACAAAGACAGTGCTTCCATTGGATCAGAACCTGGAGATAAAATGAAGATCAACGGTATCAGAGAACTTGATTCGGAGAATGATTTAGAAATGTCAAAGGGTGGCGGTAACACAAATTTCAAACCCATTCCAACTTCGACGAATCGTTGTATCTGAAACGTAAGTACTTTAGTACTTTCATGTCAAGATGAGCATAGGAGAAAGAATGAGAACAAAACTGAATGAAATCTGTCGAATTTACCATGATCATCACTTTGTCAGCTCTGATCATTCTCGTAACGATCAATTTCTGAAAAGGTGTTAAACTCTTCTGCCATGGGTCTGGTATCGGTGAATTTTCCGGATTCAATAAATCATAATATTCTTTCCATGGATTTAAATTACTCACGAAACTTGATTGAAAATTGACAAAGGCAGGTAATACGTGAATTCTGCAAATTTCACCCCATGATTTATCTGGAAGCCATTTGGATGCTGGGTTGCTTGATATCGCTGCCAATGCGATGCCGCCGGACAGAAAGAACGTCATTTCTTCTTTTGTGATTGCGTTTTCCGATATCAAGATCGTCGTATATAAGATAAACGAATACAATATCTGATCAAATAAAACAATTAAATATCATCCAAAATACCAGTATCGAAAATTGTAGCATAATTATTCAAATAAAAATTTACTTTGTCCTTCTCAAATAAAGATCTACAGACATTTTGGTATAAGTTATAAGTAAAAGTTTCTCGTAGAAACGCGAGTCTTCTTTCGAGAATTTTACTCTTGTTTGCGGTGTCAATGGAACTAATATACAAGCTGATAAACCACACCAAAGAATATTGATACATAGGATCGATATTAGGTAGATCAGTGATCGTATAGTAGAGAGCGGAACTATGTCGGGCGATAGGTTTGTAATTTTGTCGAAATCCTTCGATTTGTAACTCCGTTTTCTTCGCGGCAGCTTGTTTCTTTAATATATCGATGGAAAGAATCTTGGATGAATCTAATATCTCTATGGCTTCTTCGTCTTCCAAAATACTAGCTCCAGATGCCGATAAAGTTTTCAAAATATTATCTTCTACTTGCTGTAAAGCTTGCCTGTTTGCGGCACTTTGGACGATCAAATATTCTCGCTTCTCCTGTAAATCGGGCCTCTCTTTTGCAACTACTATACCTAATAATTGATCTTCTAAAGCACCAATCGTTAATGCGAAATTGATCACAGTTACTTTATTGAAAGTCTCGGGTAGATAATGCGGGTTACGTAATTTGGTAGTAATATACAATTTGAACCGCAAACTGTATTCGATCGTTTTCTCGCCAAGTGTGATATACCACAAGACGCCCATTTTATATATTGCCTTTGATAATATCGGATCAAGAGGTGGTGTCAGTTCTTCAAGAACGTTTTCGATAAGTACCGGTTTTCCTATAAGAAATATACATATCAAAGTCTATCGAGATTGTTTGAAAATTAGTCGAGAATATTTTCCAAAGTGGGCCGTACAAAAGTTTATAAATCATGAGGATAATACATTACCATATTCTATAGCTTGTTCTATGATGTTCATGTAAGATGTATCTGTTAATTTTACGATTTCGAGTTCGTTTTGTTTCTCCATGTTGCGAATCCATTTATTTGCTTGACTTTGAGGGTCGATAAACAAACTCCATCTCTTCGAGTTGTCCATGATTATGGCATTTTCAGTGGAAAACGAGTCCCGAGGTAACCCAAATATATTCCACGAGTTAATCTTTATCTCGGTTCCGAGTATCTCAATAAAGTCGAAATTTTCCGTACACGGGATTTTTAAGTTCTTAACGTAGACTATCCATTTTCCTAAGCTTTCGATACGATAATTAGACGTAAACGGACCTAGATACGCTATCATACCGCAGGAAATTAAAATATCACCCGGCAGAGTGTCATAAGAACTTTGCAAGTTCGCTGCTGCGGTCATCCAACGATCTTTCTCTCCACCCAGACCACTAATTAATTTTTCAGCTCGAATTAACTTGTTTCTGCAATTTGTCACCTATGAATTTTTAACTAGCATCAGGTATGGTACGCAATTCGTATAACCGTTCATTCAAGTGCTTATGTTTTCGTTACCTCGTTTTCCAACTGAATTTTCTTAGCGAGGGTTACTTGTAAATTTTCGTTGAGTGTCCTCAACTTTTCGGTCAACGCAGTCAGCATTTCACGTCTTTCGTTCAAAAACTTAATGGTATTTTCATAGTCTCGTTGCGCAGCTTCTAGTTTCGCTTTTTTCGGTGCAACTATTTTCACAACCGCGTCGTATAAAACCATCGCTCTCACCCATTTACAAAGGCCTTCCGCTGCTGATGATGCTCTAGCTACAATCTTTGGCTCGAAGTTCTTATCCGTCATGTAGGTTATTTTAATTTCCTATATTTATCGAGTAATTTTTATATTCAAAATGTGTATCAAATTGATACGATGTTATTATAAAGTACAAAATATAATCATTGACGATGCCTGCATAATATTCGGAGGAATGTTGTCTTTATCGTATTGCCGTAAGGTTTCCAAAAATCTCATATCGCCTAATAAACGTTTACTTGGGGTCCAATAATCGTTTACTTTTTTACCGGTAACTGGATCTTCGACTTTAGCAGGGGGTATACCTAACATTACGCATACTGCGGCCATCACGAGCTTTACTCCAGCTGGAGGACTCCTCATTGTTCTTACAACTGCTATGTCAGCTGGCTTTAAAGTATTTAGAGCGGCTATGATTGTAAAGGAATAACGAATTAGCAAACGTTTAAATGAAACTTATAGAAAGCGTAAAAGTAAATATACCTAAAGCATCTTCCAGGGCTGGCAAAGCCTCTGCTAAATCCGCCTCGCATTCCACTTTCAGATTCATTGCAACTTTGGCTTGTACGTTAGCCATGTTCTCGTCTTTCTTTACCATAATTCTTGCTTTCTCAACGCTGATATTCTCGGTTTCGATTTTCTTCATCGTCTCCGATGTCTCCTTGGCAGACGCCTCAAGTTGAGGCCGTAATTCCGAAAGTGTTACTCTCATTTGACTAATTAGTTGGGCCGCGTATTCTAGTTTATCTAATCCGCTGACATACCGATCTCTGTGGTGCAAGAAGACTATAATTGTTTTTCCCATTATATTTGTTACCCTGGTTACATACCTCGCGAAAGTAAGTTCTTCCTGTTTTTCCCTCATCAGTTCCGCGTAAGTTCGTATAAGATCTAAAAAGCCGGCTGTTGTGATGTAAGTTTGTCTACCCGTGACATTGTAAAATTCAGTGCTAATATCTTTGGCACAAATGTGAAAAAATTTACACGCAACCACCGCGTTGATTTTCACCTGCTCGTCGATATCTATATCGGTAGTGCTGCGTAGAGCTACCTGTTCAAGAGCATCCTCTGGCCATACTTCGAACCAATCGATTGTACAACAATTCACGAGACTCGGATAAAGTCGAAGTCTGATTCTGAAGGTGTCCCCGATGGGGCTGAAGCATAGCATTATGTGTAACTTCTCTTTGCAACGATTCACGAAATAAGCGAGTATGGACAAAACCGATATGTCTAAATTTCGATTACCGCCCTGAGCGGCTAGTCGGGTCATCTCGATGATTTCTTGTCTTTCCTCGATGGTGAACAGATTCGGCACCTCGCCTGAATTCAACAAACTGTCGATGTCGTTCAGGAAAATTTCGCTTTTAATTTGTCCTTCGGTGAGCAAGAATACAAAATCTTTGCCTAAACCGCCGGAATTCATGAGCACCTAAACATTCCAAATATCATTTGTATTTACTCGTAAGTATTATCGCGATCGATCTTTTTTGCTTATGAAACGAACCTTCTTTATATCATCCTGCCATTCTTGTATACCATATGCGCTGCCTATCTCTGGTTGAAAGAGACCATGACCGGCCATATTGGATGCTAATCTTGTTAACGATTGCCTACCGGATCCACCTACACCTACCATCAGTAAGCTGCCACAAGGAATAGCCAATATGCGACAAATTTTTGCAAGATGTTCCAGAGCATAACGGAATAGTACAATATCCATTTTGTATCTATGAGTTAGATTGTACTCTTCGAGGCAGGAAGTCGCTACTTCTAAATATTCTTCCATAGATTTTACTTCTTCGTATCGACGATCGGCTGGAATCGTATCTATGTCCATAAAAGTACCAAATATGAGACTTCGTAAGCTATCCTTTGTTAACTGATCGTCAAACTTTGGCAGATAATCAAACACCGTTTCAAACGATTCCTTGAGATTGCTTCCAACCACTTCCTTAATCTTTATAAACAACCAATGTCGGTCGTTTTCATCGATTAGACGATCACCGAAGACTCTTAATGTTTCGTGAACCCATAGTTTCGTGAAATCTGACTTCGATTCCACGGATTCTTCTTTGATCATCGTGCAACCGGTTACCACGCGAGAAAAGTCACGCAAATTAAAAAGATAATGGGATTTCATTGGTGTCGGTCTCAGCTCTTTTTGGGCATTCTGAAAGATATTCATAGTTGCGTTCACAATTTCGATGATAGTTGGCATAGCTGCAGTAGTGAAACCATTCCGTTGCAAACCTATGAATGCGATGTTTGTAAAAATTCTGATGATAGTGTCCTCGGAAAAGTTACTGATACTGAACAGATTAAAATGTCTCAGGAATCTTTGGTACAATTCCTGCCTACTACCGCCCGGTGGAGCCATAGCGCAAACAAACATTGTATCGTATATATAAATCTTTTCTGGTTTTTTCAGATCGAACCAAATTTTGTGATCGAAGAACTGTCGAAGCAGCTCGATCGGTGGTTGGGAACCGTACGTTTCTTTTGCAGGCATGTTAACATCATCGATAAATACGATGCAATGTGTGCCTGGTAAAGGACCAAATTGATTTCTGCGTTTTTTATATAATTTTAGTACAATTAACTCTTGTGTCTGTGCAGCCGTGATGTTCGGAGTAAACGTAATAAAATTTGGTAAATATTCCTCTTCCTTTAACTTGTTCATGATCAAGTCCTTGATATAGAAACTTTTTCCGGTACCCGTTTCTCCGTACAATAGAAATCGTTTGCGATGCTCGATGTGTTTCAAAAATAGACTTTGATATTTCACTGTATCAACGGTAGGAATCATCATTTGAACGATGCTTCCGGTATCCGAATACTCTTCTTGTCTTGCCACGTCAGAGAATCGTCTCCACGCACCTCTTCCTCTGTATGTGTAAAAGCAATCGTGAATTAAGTCGTCCGTTGGAAGAGAGATCAGGGCTTCGCTAAGAAATTCAGGAAGCGGATGTTCCGTTTGCTCGTTCTTCCAAAAACTTAAGTAAAACGCGTTGAATTTTACGCGGGATACGTAATCTAGCGTACCGGCAGCTCCCCAAACTACCGATACCAACATAGTTGCCTGCAGCCAAGGTATAATGAATTGATCATACGTTTTTGGATTCTGTTCCACCGCGTCTTCCATAAACATTTCGAAAATATTCATCGTTGACACAACCTGATGTATTTGGCCAGCATTGATGGTTGTGCGACAGGTTTTTCGAATAAATTCCAAACATGGATCGATCAACCAATAGAACAGTTCCTTCATATTTTCCTCGTAACTTTCTTTCCACATAGGATTCAATTTGTTCATCCAAGATTGGACGAATGGTTTCCAACCCAGAACACGTGGTTCCACATATATCATTCCACATCGAGATACTGTGGCAGGTGATGCGTGAGCAAGATCCATTACTTCAAAAATCATTGACATAACGTTGGACATTTGAATTACTTCGCCGGATGTTAAGCAGAGTTTTTTATTGTCGTCGAGGACAGTATTGAGGTTTTCGATCCACAAGGCATCCACTGGTCCGTCGAAAATGATCCATTTCCTGTCGGCCGATTCTTCCATAGAATACATACGAAACGCAACTGCGCACACACCGTCGGTCCATTCGGAAGAAACCGGATCGAAATATCCGTATAGTTGTTCTAACGTTATAGACTTTGGATTAATCGTATAATACTTTGTTATCGCTCCATCCCCATCACCTCGATTGTGCATTATGGTTAGAGCATCGGCCAAGGTGTGGAGAACCGAAGTTTTTCCACCGAATGGTTCACCTACCAACATAAATCCGTGACGAACTATCATCATTTCGAATGTTTGTATGATCTTTAAAAGGAAACCATCTACTGGTTGCAAATTATGCTTATCGGTAACCTCGTGAATTGCTTTCAGAATAACATCGTAACTTGGGGATGGAAGTTCCAAACCAGGGAACAGATCAGAGACGATACCTTGAAAAAGTGGAACATCGTGTGCTAAAAACTTTGGTAAATTCACATCAATCACAGACCTAAGTAACAGCACAGACTCATCTTCATCTGGAAATTGTAATTTAATATTTTGTGCTGCTGTTAAAACAGCTTTTACAGCTCGCATTCCATAGTCGTAATGAGATTGCGTGGATAATTGTTCGGAGCATAGCTTGTATGTAGTTACAATTTTCGTAGACAGCTCTCGAGCGCTACTGAATCCAGAAGAATAAAGAAATATTTCAGCGATCATAGCGTAATCTGGTACCATCATTGCTACCGTTCTAAAAAGAACTTTTAAATTGTCTGGTAGCTCTGTACGACCTGCGTAACCTGGGTTCATTGTGATGCAAACGTAAACGGCAGGATTTAATTTTAATTCGGTTCCTTCGAAAATAAAAGTTTCCAACTTGGCACGTACGGCTTGAGTGATACAAAGCATTTGTTGTGCAACTACGGACAATACTTCCAGTTCGATCCTGTTGAATTCGTCAAAGCAAGACCATGCACCGCACGCAGCAAGACCTTTAAAGAACTTTCCCATGTTTTTGTAGTCAAGACCTTCGGAACAATTGAAAACTACACATTGTACGGCTAAAGCTCTGCTCAAATCTTTCGTTGTTTCCGTTTTGCCAGTACCGGCTGGACCTTCCGGAGCTCCGTTCAAGTGTAAAGAATATGCGCCGATTAAGGTACGATAACATCTATATGCAAAGTATCATTACATTCTTTCTTTCATAATTTCCATCTTCCTGTCGATGTCTTCCTTCTTACCTGTCTGTCAAAGGAGTGATAACAAGACGAGGACAGTTTCCAATATATTCGTATGCATAAGCTACGGTGGTATATATAATCCTAACAAACACATCGTCTTCCCAATAATAGCGCAATTGTGCCAACCATTCAAAATCGGTTTCGCTTATGATTTTCTTATTAATTAACAGCTCAACTACGTCCATAGCATGTACATCCAAAGTAATAAGAGCATTTAACGTAGTTCGATTTTGTTTTGTCAATTGTCCTGCAGATATAGTATTTGTTTAATAGTAGCAAATGCTTTTGAATATTATGCCGTGTACCTCTAACCAATTGAACCATCTCTAAAATTTGAGATTTGAGTTTTACATGAAGTGCTTCCATCGTAGAAGGGATATGGGTCATAAGACTGTTCTGAACGTCCATGCTCCAATAAATTTGAGAAACACATAAAACTACCATGCCAGGCCATATACGTACCCATACAACCCGTCTATTAATTTCATAATCGAGATAGCTCATAAGGATTTCATGCCTTACAGACTTCAGCATTTGTTCTTCGACCTATAATTTCACGATATTGTACGATGTTACATTTATAAATAAATACCCTATGATCGCATACTTGAATGAGCCATCGTTCTACGCAGCCTCTCGCTGCAGCAGTTGAAATCTTTTCCTGCAATCTAACTTCTTCGTTATCTTCACTAAACATCGAAGATATTTCCAATTCTTCGTTAAAACTATAGAATTATGTTTTACTACGGAATCAAAGCTTGTCTCGTATAGCATTCTTAATCGTTGTACCCTCTACATATAGTTTACCGTAATTTATTTATTCCCTCAAAACATTTTCTAAGATGTGGCTGAACTCGAAGAGGATCCTTTGTTTCGGATAATATCTCTAACATGTCGTCATTACTCAAGAAGAAAAATCGTGGGAAGAAAAGTCTCTTCTTCTCGAGGTAATTTAATACACCGTCGTTTACCTTTTCCATTAATACATTTGCTTCCCGCATGATTTCTAGCAGACCAATCTGTGAATAAACGTTACTTTGGTGTTTCATCTCATCTAATGACACTAGTACTTACAGAACCAGCGGTTTCCCGTACACGAGGATCCTTTGCAACACCATTCATTGCACTGCGAAATATTCTGTCAACTTGAAAGAATAGCACTTCTTCATCGGGTAATTGTGCTACGATGTCTTTGCTCGAAAAGATGGGTAACAAATACATCCACTGTACTTGAACCTAATATAGAAACATAAAACATATGTATAAACGTAACATAGAAAGACGATAAAGCTTCTACAGTACTTTGGTCCATTCTTCGATTGTTGACTGTATTCGAAATAGAAGAAAGTAAAATTCTTTAACCTCTTCTTCGATAAGCTTGACAAACGCGGAACCCCGCATTGCTTGAACTTTTATAATATGCTCCTCTAAGAGACTTTGAATATCGTCTAAATGGGTCAAGATGTTTACTCCTGAATCTTTATAGAGTACAGTGGTAAAAAATATGTTGTCCCATTCACTGATCATTTTTGTTAATGACTCTTCAAGAGCAAGTTGTTTCCTTGCACTTACGCTTATCGTTTCATATCTTAATACAATATTAATTATCATTTGATGTAATCATTCGATTATGAAATAGAGAAGCTAGAGAGGAAAGGGACCCGTGTTATAACAAAAAGAGAAATACAAAGGTATTACTTGTCCAATTCGGCCATTAAATTCATATTTATAATTTTCCGAAATGTTGTTCCAGCATCGGGAGTAAGATCGAAACCAGCTATAACAGACATTTCATCCCAATGTACTTGTCGCATCGCGGGATTTCGAAAAATCGTCAGCAACGGTATATATTGCTGCGTTAAAAATAACAATAGTAAGCAATAGTAAGAAATAGTAAGAAATTGCTTTTGCGAATAGGTGTTTTTAAAATTACCTTGAACCACTTGGTATCCTCAATAAGCTGATGACAAAGTTTCAAAGGTGTGGGTTGTTGAAAAAGATCTGGATCGTCTGGTGATCCTATAAAACTGACGTAAAACATTGACGTTTTAATACTTGATAAATTTAACATTATAACATAGGTCTATTACCTATGAGGATAATTCATCGCATTCTCCATCTTTATTCTTGTCCTGTATTGCTTGCACGTTTTATTGAAGTTTGCAAAATAATCGGTTGTCTTGTTCTCAATATCATTCGAATCTAAGTATTCAAATGGACCATCTAACCAAACGTCCCGATACCTTTGCCACTGATAACCTCGATAAATTAATTCGTAATATGGCATTATGTTCTCTTTCAATTCATTGATGCGTGGGTATTGAGAGAGCGGATATTTGAAAAGTTTCTCCTCGTCGTTGATCCAAGTTACTCTCTCATCCATACGATCCAAGTCACGTGCAAATTTTCGCATATATTCTATGTATTCTCGTATGCGATTTGCATCATCCATGTCGTTCATAATTTTCAATCTGATAATAACAAGATGACAATGCATAGTGTTCATTACAATTCAAGATTATGTTAATTCACCTATCGTAATGCTTCACCTAGGAAACATGTTTTCGACATCCGTGTTTAGATTTTCGATTTTTCTTTGAAGTTTCTCTTCTAATTCAAATTTAATTTGCTCATACACGGCGCTATTCTGTTCAAATATTGGCCTTATTCGCTTCAACCAATGGATTGTGATATTATTCAATTCTATGTGATCTTTGGTTAATGTTGTCATTCCGATTAATGACGCCATCATTCGTAATGATAAAGTAATTTTTTCCTCTAATGATCTCATTAACGTTGACGCAGCCATTAACATATATTCACCTGAAATGAAATAATTGTATTTGACTTCTCATATAATACCATCGATATAATTCGCTATTAAAAGAATTACCTAATTCGAGTAATTCTTTCGTGGTATTAGGGACATTTATAGCGCGTTCTTTTATCGCTTCGAATGCATCACAAATTTTAAGGTTATAATTACGATGAGTTTTTACTAACTGTTCGATAATCAATTTGCGCACTTCTTCTGTGTAATAAAGAAGTCCCGTCTTTGCTGCAACTTGATGAATTACACCAATTGAAAAATATTCGTGATCCGGCTGGATTAAAACTCCTGTTAATTACTCTTTTGCGAAAAGAATAAATATCGAAGAGTATGTGTTATAATTTACCATGCCATTTATTTCTCGGATAAATTGATTGAAATCTTCAACCTTAAACACAGATTCTTGAAAAGAGTGTCCCGTAGTAACATAGGTAGCGATATTTCTATATGTCTCTGGATCGAAAACAACTTTAAACTTATTATACAGTTTTTCGACGTAGTTATTGAAAGGTTGAAAAGTGTTCTGCAGGATTTCAGCAAGACGTCGATGCGTTTCCTCTAAATACCATTCTGGCAATATAACTTTAATATATTCTCGTTGAATCTTTACACCAACCCAAGAATCTAATGGTGGTAATTGTTGACCGACACGACTAATCTGATCAACTATATTATGAAACGCGTTATAAATTTCACGCATCGTTGGACTAAAAAATATCTCGTTCTTCTCACATTTTAAATGTAGCTATAGAACAAAAATATCATTGAGTATGCGTTTTATTCGATCATTTGAGTAATGAATTTAAATCGCACTTCTTGAAGTTATCACCAATTGTTGTCTTTAAGCGATCTATCGATCGATTAATTAATTGACAAAAATTCGAAATATTCAATTTTATATTTTTTAGCATAATTCTAGTACCTTAAATAAAGGCACAGTTTCCTCGTCTTTTAGAATCTGAAGTAAATACTCAATGGTGTTTATCATGCGCGTGATCACTTGAAGTGCAAGTAAATTATTAGCACAGTTAAGAAAGTCTGATAAGGATGGCGGGGGTATATCATAAAGGTAACGTGGTTGAGAGATCAGTCGCACGATGTCACTGTAGTAGGTGCTACTGATCGTTAGCGCGCCTTTTTTCATATCACTTTCCACCAAATCTAGAAACCTATAAAACATTCGTGGTAAAAGAACGTCAATATTGATCGGTTAACTCCGCGTGTGTGTTTTTTCTTCAACTCGCACTAATGTATGTGGAACGATAGAAACAATTCAATTAGAACGAAATTCTTGTAACGAAGCAAAAGTTTGGAATGGCTGAGACCGATACGTGTACACGACAGTATTGTTCGGGACGGTGTTCGTGTTTTAGAACGCGCGGTAATTTTTCGAATAAGTTCCAGCTGTGGGTAAAAGAAAAAAAAAAAATCACCTGTTGAAATCAAGATAATCCAATTCCAATCGGTAACGTTTAAAATCGCAAATCCACTCTGGGATTAAAAAGTGGGCTCTTGCCACTATGTTTTTCATCAATTTGTGAGGTAAGTAATGCTTTCTTCTAATTATGCATCGATTTTTCAAATACTTTGGATACAAATGTGTTCGTCCAGCAAACTTGTATGAAAGAATTTGTTCTAAACCCATATTACATGTATCTTGACACTCTATGGCTATCACTCTCTTTACGGCTAAATCGTGCATCACCTCGTAATAACGAGTTTTTGTTTCGAACAATTGATCCTCGAAACTGTTCGCGTACTTGCATCGCAAGGTAGGAGATATTAAATTTCGTATATTCTCTTCCCATTCCTAGGCGATGTTTAACATTGGATTGTATAATAACACTTCGCATTTATTTGTAAGCGATATAATGCATTTTAAAATCACGTACAGATAACAGATTATTCGCGGGCAATTTACCAGCAAATTCTTTCATCTTTGTGAAGTAAAATCTTTGGGGGCGCTCCAGTTGACATTCCTTAATAGGTTCACAACCACTTGCTTGTTCTTCATGACGAACCTTTGACTTCGTGATCACTAATTTTAATACACTTTGCGCATCTTCGATATTATTAACCTTTCAAATACAAATCGAATCCTTTCTTTTCGATTACGTTCGAAAAAATAACGATTTACTACAGACAAACAAATTAATATTACCTTTCGAAGCTCAAGTGCATTCTTGGCGAAATGATCGATCATTGAGCGATAATCGAAATTCAATGCCGTAGTCACTTCACACACTACGCTTTCGTCCTCCTTCGCGTCCGACATAGCGAATTATTTTCCTTCCCTTTGATTGTTGTTTAACTTTTTTCCTGTTTGCTCGTCCACGTGGGCAGGTTATCGAATCGTTGAATTGAAAATCGTCGTTAGTCACAGTCATTTATCTTTTTAATTTTATCGGTAGTCATCTATCAAGAACTGTAAATTATCTAGCGAATCAAATTATTACGTTCAAATAATTCTTGCAAAAAGTTCACCTTCTTTATTCCATATGTACACATATGTGACACGAGTTCGTTCTCATCTTACAATTAGTACGGTTTAACAAACGATTATAACGATTTCAAATAAATGCATGTGATCATTGGCAATGAAACGATTATATTTAAATATATGGAAAAGAAAAAGGAAACAGATGATTGAAGAAACAATCAAAGACGCGCTTATACCGGGTGCCTTGTGAATATGAAATTAGACGATCAAACTATGCAAAGAGAAAATAATAAATACATGACCAAAGCTAGGTATTTTTTAAGATGTAAATAAATAAAAGGGAATTCTCGAATGCGTTCTTGTTTAATGCTCAGTTCATAGATTCGTAATAGAGAGACATGTGAATGATTTGACTGATTTTTATTTGTGTGGCGCGTATTGGCACAGTTTGATCGTCCAGTTCCGAGGCACTTATTTTTCTATCGCGTAAAGGGAACGTCGAATCTTCGGTAGAAACAAATGGATTATACAAACAAGATCGAACTATAAAACTTTACAACTTATATGACAATTATGATTCTTAATTCTTATAAATCACACGTTTATCGGTTCACCGGTGAATATCGAATGGTGATTGTTTTTCGTAATCGTATATTAGTTGACTAGAACTTCGAATATCACGGCTTTAGAATTCTATTCAACGTTCTTGTCGAATTTCATAATAAAATGATAGGATAAAATCCTGAGACAAATCTGATGTTTAGTATCTTCACACACACACACGCACACACGCACACACGCACGCACGCATATATATACCAAACAAACATACATACATACATACATACATATGTATGTATGTATGTATGTATGTATGTATGTATTTGTTTGGTTATATGTATGTATATGAGTGTATGTGTGTATATATGTGTAACATTGTGGAAGTAACATTTGACTTGTAACTTTCTCTGCCGTGTATAAAGTTGATTTCAATCATGACTCGAGAAACATCGAAGATACTTTTATGCTGCACCACAGTCGTGCTTAACTAAACCAATAATTATAACAGGTCTTCTGTTCTTTGAAAATCGCAGAGAAGGATTATAACGATGAAACATCTCTGAGAGAATTACACGCGTTTACAAAAGTTTCGCATCATTTTTCTTCGTTTTGTTATTCTAACGTTCCTCGCATAAGTTCGCTACTTCTTATCCTATAACCAAATTGTACAATCGTTTCGTTCTTTAGCGCACAAAGTTATCTACAAAGATACGCTTTTGAGTTATCTTCTCATACATCTCATATAGTCGACAAGATTCGCTAATAATCACATTCTCGTCGTTCGTACCTTATAATGCTATAAATTACTGCTTAGACAAGTATATCAATAAAGCAATGCTATGTACAAGATGTTTCGAGCATATCATCGAGTAACGCTTATGGTACAAAAGGATTAACAATAATGGTGGATTTAGCTATTATATTCCTATAGTCATAGAATATATACAAGATGGTGAAAATACAAGTACTTAAAAACGTGCTTCTTATACCAATTCTACCACAAGCAAAAATGTTACCGCGTTTGTTCTTTCCATGGTACTGATTAATTAAACAGTGATACGGGAGTAACATAACTTATGATAAAACATATTCCGGATATACATTATATATATATACATTACATACATACGCGCGCGCGTGTGTGTGTGTGTGTGTGTTTTCGACTAAGGAAGATACAAAATAATTTCACGTTATTGCCATATGTGTATATAATCGCGGGAAATATTTCATCTTTTACTAAGTTTCATAGCATTTATCATTAAACGTGTATAGTAAATTCATATATGAATATAAATGATAATGCTAATTCTAACTATATCGCATGATGTACAGATGATGTTTCAGTAACAATATTTGTATAAAATATTTCAAACAGCGAACAAAGTGAAGCCATAAAAATAGAAGAATATACATTTTCTAATGCATCGCCTATATGTTGCACTTATGTCGCAATTTCTCATCAACGTTACAACATTCAACGAGTTTTCGTTCCGTGAAAGTTTGTAAAGCATCCCTTCGATATATACATATCGGATAAAAAAAGAACTTTTAAAAATAGTTACTTTTTAACTGCTTTGAGAATGATAATTATTTATATAGACAAATGTTAATATACATCGAGTCGGTAACTCCGGTTCGTTAATAGTGAAAACCGGCTTAAACAACGTAACAGAATTAAGACGAGCAATTATAATACTTATTACCCGCATTTTATAGAATAAAATTTATAAATAAATTTAACAAAATTAGATACAATGAAAGCAGCTAGAACAGTCCAATGCAAACAAAAACTCAAAAAAGGAAAAAAAAAAATAAAATAAAATAAAGAGAAAAATAAAGTGGACAGCGCAAACCTTTGTCTTAATAACTGCTCATTTAAATGTATCACCACAAAGTATATGCTTTTATATATTCTTTTAAGTTATCCTTTATGCAAAAAAAAAGGTCAAGTTATATGAATGTATCTAATTTGAAGGGGAGATCGAGATAAATTTTTACCCTTTTAAAATGATACAAAGAATTACTCTATAAAAATAATATTTCCCATTTAAAGATAAAATTGTTTCAATATCATAGTAAATGTCTTTATAAGAAAACGAAAGGAATCTCTTTGCTTTACGTTTTGGAGTATCCTTAGTTAAATTTTAATTATTGTTTGATCACAATGGTAAAAGATCAATTAAATTAGCACGGGGCTGTGTCGATGACTCGGGAAAAAATTCTGTCAATTTATCGTATAACTCAGTTCTCAAAGTATGGATATCGCGTGTGGTCGAACAACAGAACGACGAAGTATCCATGTTAACTAAATTTCCTAATACGGCGTCTGAACTATTTGAATTTGTGGCTTCTCCTAACAAGGAGTTTTGTTCTCTGAATAGAAGGGATGTTAACAATTGAAACTGTAACGAAGAAATGTATACATTTGAAAAGGCAACATTGGCAAGTAGTATTCAGTATTCATCCGTTACTGATTAAAAAAATGCTACTACCTCTTTCGTTTGTTCCACATCATTATGATCGATAATTTCCGATACTTTGGTCTGTAAATACTCAAGTGCTTCGACGCTATTGTTCAGTGCTAGCTCTTTGAATTTGTGCTTTCTAATAAGTAGTTTGCATCTTTTAAGAATTTGTTCGTGAGACGGTCTGCATAATTTTAATTGCCAGAAATCATCGAGTCGTAAGTTTGGAAGACAGGATCTACCAGAGTTTCCTCCAAATAAAAAGTGAACCTAATTACACATTATACAACGTTATTATTGAATGCTGCACAAATAAAAAAAATTTATTACAAATAGTATGCAGCAAACCTTTTTTACGTGATCATAAACCAATTGATGCGCATATCGTGGACATGGTTCATAATCTTGCATTTTACTCCAATATTTCTCTCCAACATTATGATTTCGATAAATGCAAAACCATTTATTATTTTTAATACTGTACACCCAAAAGGAATTTTGAACACTATCGTATCTTTTACCTTTGTCTTTACTTAAACCCTGAATGAACAGTAATTAAGAAAAATTGAAACAATAATGATAATAATAGTAATCATAGACATAATTAAAAGCAAAAATTCTAATACAAACCGATAAAACATATATCTCTCCCAGTTCAGGGTCGATTGTGGCTCTTTGCGTAAAACCAGCTACCGGAACGTGATTCGAATCTTTAGAACCAAAATCATTAAAGATGTGTTCAATATGATTTGTATCGACCTCATATGTGAAAAAATCGCAAAGATCCTCTTTACCTCTCTGACCAGCGAAAATGTATAACTTTCGTAATCCCTGTAAAATGATGTAATTTTTAAATTATATTAAATCTATGACATACAATTCTATGGCTTCTATGGCTACATACAGGATGAAACAACATAGCATGTCCAGCTCTGGATCGAATAATTGGTGCATTAGTAGGACATGGACGCGCAATGTCACAGGCAAGTCTATTCCAAGTACCAGTTGGTACATGATAAGAATACAGACCAGAGAAAATTTGCTCAGTTGAACTTGATACCATACCATGTTCTTCGGAACTGTAGATTAGATAAACGTGTTAATATTCCAATTAATACAGTTATTATGTTGTTCTACATACTTTGTTGGAGAAACAAGAACACGACCACCAAATATGTAAATTGTTCGTTTCTCAACGTCCATAGACATTTGATGATCAAAAATTAATTGAGGCCCTCCTACGGCCCCTGTATTTTCTGATATTTGTGTCCACTTATTTGATTCAATATCATATACAAAAAAATCACTCTTTAAATTTTCCGGCGTTCTGTATTCTGCGTCCAAGTATTTACCAAAAGTAAACAGTTGCCTGCGTTCTGGATCAAGGCACATCTTATGACAAGATCTTGCACTTGGACCACCCTATAATTTAACATTTAAATTTTCTACAAAATAATACATATTTTTCTTTGATAACTTACCACAGCTTCTGTATCTTTGCATATAATGGTCCACTTGTTAGAAGCAATATTATATACCCATAAATCTGAAAGATCTTGATTTCCATCCCACCCCCCAAAAAGATAAAGAACTTCTGCAGCTGAATCGAGCACCATTTGGTGACCTCCTCTCATTCCTGGCTTACCATCATTGAATGATAACTTAGTCCAAACTGCTCTATAAGTCTGAGCATTGATATAGTCATTTAAAAGACCCACTGTATTGTAAATCATATAATATTCTAAGATTATGTTAAAATATCATAAAAAAAAAAAGTGAAAACAGAAGAATAAATACTCACTCATTACAGCATTACTTATAAAGCATTCAGCCTGCAAATGATCACCCTTTGTTACTAGTAAGTCATATAATCCAGTCAATCGAGGATCTTCAAGTGGAACACCGGTAACTCTTTGCAATGTTTCAACAATTTCGGGTTGCTCGAGTTTTCTGAAGTGTTTCATACACAGTCTTATTACTTCTTTCTGACGATACTGAAATATTAAATTAATTGTTCTTTAGGGAAGATATTTTCTGATAAATACATATGTATATGTATGTATAATGTTTAAAACATATACATATTTTCATAAGAAACATTCATATTGTTTATATCAATGTATCATTACATATTTACCACATTCAGCCATTCGATACTAGGATTTACAATTTTAGCATCATTAGTGCCAGTTAATCGTATATGCCAAATAGAGAAATTAAAGCTAGGTCCCCAGGATTGTAATGGAACAATCTTTATGTATCTAACAGGAAAATAATTTTCTTCATTTCCTAATACATGTTTTAAATCAAAAGTTTCTGGTACTGAGTCATTTTTTAATCCACTAAAAAGTATAATTACTTATGAATATATAGATGTATATTACACTTCATATTGCAAACTTAAAACTTACTTTTCTAAAAGTTCCATCATATTTTCTGGCTCTAAACCACCATACACCTTGAACTTCTTTATGTTACATACATGTGTTTTCTCATATTTACCAAATGTAATTGTTTTTACAATTGAGGAAAATCGTAATTTTAATATAAGAAACTGAAAATTTAGAATACTTGTTGTACATATTTATTGTAGTATATTACTTTTAGTAATATAAAATATAAAATATTCTTTTAACTTAAATTTAAAAAAAAAAATGATTCATAATTTGAATACCTCTATAAATTTTGTAAGAATTTTATCAACTTGATGATAATACATTGTGTTATTTTTGAACAATGTTTACCTGTGGATAAGTGTCAATATCAGAAGACCACCGCGACGTCTGATCCGATGGTTTATCTACAAGGATATTTCTAAAAATAGAAAAAAAAATATTATTTTAATGCATAGCAAAAAGTCCGGCTTAATTATTCCAATTGTTTATTTCATAATTTCACATATAGCAGATTTTGTTATTCATCATAACCATTATTTTAGGTTAGAGAACCATTATCATGTAACAACTGTTTTCTACTTTGTAATTGAGAAGTGTATTGAAAAGAAAATTGTTCTGGTGTTAGTGAACCGCTTACTCTGGCACATAAGATGAAGAAAAACTGGAGCATTTATAAATTTTAAACTCCAAAACTTTCTGAAAATTGCTACTCTCGTTGGACGCCATGTTTCACAAATGACATAAGCTTTAACACTAAATGTGTGTACCATTTTTATAGATACATATCTAAGGACGAACGCCATAGGAAAACATGACCCGGTAAATGATTTAATGTACGTAATGTAGGAAATTATGTATTGAAATTAATTATCATACAGGTTCGGGCCAAAGTTTGCCAGCATTTCAAAATTATTTTATTTGTGTACAACTTTTGTTAAAGCATAAAATACTATGCCTAAAATTTAAATTACATATTAGTAATAAATGTACATAACACCTCAGGATTTTCTATTATTTACACTAAATTAACGAATTCATAAATACATATATTGTATTCTCTCATGTACATTCAATATTGGTATATAGTTGTAGGTAGCTATGATGGAATACAAAAAATATACACAATTTACAATTATAGGTCAAGGACAGAGAAGTTACAATAAATAGAGTATGTGTTTCGCATGTGTGGAGCGTGCGTGCGTATATGTTAAGTATGAAGGGGACACACACACATATATATATATATATAT
>NW_016914064.1:85483-114172 GCF_001483705.2 Eufriesea mexicana | reverse complement strand
CGGTATGGGAAAAAGAGGGAAAAATAACGTATTTTTTACAAACAATACACATTTGTTCAATGTATTGATAATCGGCTCCTTCATCCAGACATTACCGGCAATTAGTTGGCCCATTCTGACAATACTACATGTTTATTGCCTAAGTCGACAAAAATTTTTTAAGTTCCTCTGTCCTCTGGTGGGGAGGAAAAAAGTTGTTCAAATAAAATCCATTTTGTCCTTATTTTTTGTTATAGATAAACACAGTACATTTAAAGCACTTACTGTAATTAAAATCGAATCGAATTGCTTATCCATAGTTGTGGAATTATGGCAAGTTTCATATTTGCATTTTGTTCTTAAGTATGTGTTTTTAATTACGTTTATAATTTATATACAGTCAGGTATCGTCGATTTACTCAAAAGAATTCGTTTAAAATAAAAAAAAAAAGAAAAAAGAAGAAAGAAAAATAATTGAGCTTAACTCAATTCAAAACCTGCACCAGCTTGTATTGCATATAAAAGTTTTTCACGTAGAGTTTTTTCGTCTGGAAATTCTGGTAGCTTTAACAAATTCATACAGGTACTGGAAGTTGGCAAGCGATCAACACTGCCAGCATGCTGAATGCAAAAGGGTGGATCAAGTTCCTAAAAAAAATTAACAAACATATATGTATATATATGCCTATCTATTTATACATACATACACGTACCTATTAATTAGTCATCAAAAAAGAAATAACCGCTTGTACCTTAAATCCAAGTAAAGGCGGTCGACTGCAGCTCGTAACAAACTTGAGTAATTGTCCTTTCTGCTGGTCGTTAAATTCATTAACAATTTTCCAAAACGAAGTAATTGTCGGATGATCCGTTGTATATCCTCCTGTGTAGATAGTATGCAATTTTAAGTCGTTCACATCGACAGGGATCTTTGCACCCGATATCAAAACTTGTAGTTCCTTATTATTAAACATTTGAAGCCAATCCAGAGGAATTACACTACCTACACCTTGCTTGAATGCATAACATTGAGCTCGAATCTGTTTATTCAATTTATAATCGGCCATTAGGTGAATATATTCGATACGATTGTGATTTGTAACGGGAATATTAGCACCGCCTGGTTTCAATTCATCAATGCGTCTTTCACCTAGTTCATCTGATAGTACGGTGAAATCCAAACCAAGATCCGCAACATCGCTTTTGTAGCTTTTCAAGTACAAAAGATTTCTATACATAACCGGATCTAAAGAAGGTAAATGATGAACATCAACGTCTGATTGACGACCAACGATTTTTGATAGAAAAAATTCTGCAAACGGAAGTTCGACTAATAAATTCTCGTATAAAGCTTTCCCAAGAATTCTACCGATAAAATAATAATGCTTCGGGAAATCATCAACCAATAATTGTACTGTAGGATTTGGATATAACATATTATCCTTGGTGAGCCTGAAAAAGCCTCTGTTAGGGTCGAAGCTTGTTTTTAATAATTCCGATAAAAATTCTCTAAACAGACCACCACCGTCTACACCAGCTTCTTCTAAACCAGCTGTATTGAAAAATTGTACGCGCATTTTTAATCGCAATTCTGGCTCGTTTTCCGGTGATAGTTTTTCAAACGCATCCTCGTAAAGATAGTTTCTTCTTACCGATATTTTTATCGATGGTCCTTGCATGAAGTGCGTTAGTTCACCTTGTTGTTCTGTTTTATCCCGATAAATCAATGATTGAAACGCCATTACTCGATTATTAAACGGTACGACAAATGGTATTTCGCGAAGGAGCGTCAATGTCCGAACTTCTTTTGCAGAAAGCAGCGGCCCTTCCTCTAGTTCTCCTCGGGTAAACATTCGTAGTCCTTGAAAGGGGATATATGGCCTCAGTCTACGTCTACGAAATGTGAAATCTTGAGGTTTATCAATTGTTATTACAATGTTTGAAGCGATCCAATGTCCTTCTGGGCAAAACTGTCGTCTCAAATCTCGCATATGCAATTGACGTAATAAATTGACTGTTACTTTAAGCAAATGTGTCCACATTTGCGTGTTTTGTTGTTTTTG
Organism: Eufriesea mexicana; assembly: GCF_001483705.2. NCBI lineage: Eukaryota > Metazoa > Arthropoda > Insecta > Hymenoptera > Apidae > Eufriesea > Eufriesea mexicana. Next base: position 112,130 of record NW_016914064.1, on the reverse strand, counting down.
TAGAGTTGAGCACGAGGGTCCAAGAACAGCTCTATTATAGTCATCTCGTACGGTCGGCCGATTATCGGGAAATGCAAGTTCAACTAAACCTAAGCAAACGCCCTTTAAGTGGCTTGACAACAATACCAATTCTGAAGTTGTAAACGGCATTGCTTGTTGCCCGCTAGGATCTAATGATTGTTCTTGGATAAAAAATTCTGTGTCGTGTAACGTTGCAATAAGTAAACTAAATAACGAACAAAATACGGCTAGCAGTGGAACTATTTTTTTCGCATCTTCAGTAGAAAGACCAATTCCCCGAGATATGATTTGCAAGAGGGGAGTCGCTCCACCGAATAGTGACATTTGGCAAGCCGATAACAAAGCAGTCCATAAATTCTTTAAAAATAATGGCTTAAAAGCAAGCATATATAACAATTTATATTTATGAATGGCTAATTTGTCAGTGATCAATAAATGATGACAAAGTTGGCATAATGGTTGCAATATAGCTGGATCTTTGCTTTTATCTACCGCTTGGAGTATTCCTTGAACACGTTGCTGTTCATTCAACATTTCTATACATTCATGCAAAATATCGGCTTGTTCTTGGTCTATCATAGTTACATTAGATGAATCTGAGTCCGAATCGTTCGCTAGTTCTATGTCTTCTTCAGCAACCGACGATATTATAGTTGAACTCATAGATGCCAGAACTTGTAAATAATTAATAAGGACATCTTTAGATTCATATGTAGCTGCAATGATAAGAAAATCCTATTAATTAAAATTTTTGTTTGCTTTCATTAACTTAATCTGAAGTAATAGACTTACAAAATCGATTTGATTCCAGAGATAAAATGGAATAAAGTAAACTCATTGTTGGTTCTATTTCAATTCTATTGATACATTTAATTAATTGAGTATATGGAAATTCTATAAATTCTGACAATGATGGAATGATAAACATTCTTATTGGATCAGACATTTTTGGAGATAATATACTTCTACAAAGTTCTTGTAAAACAAGCATAGAAAAACTATCTTCCTGTTCTAGAAATGAAATTAAATCTAAGGGTCGTTTAATCATATCCACTAAACATTTTGAAATTGGAGTTGGTGCAACAGAAGTAGGTTCCAACATAGATGGAACTTTATTATCTATTAATTTCCTTAACTGATCAAAATACTTGTGTTTTATCAAATAAATAAAGGTGTTTCCTAAATATTTATAGCTATTCTCATGTAAAATTTTCTCTGCATCTTCTCGACTTGTAAATGTTTCTAATGTTCTCAATGGTATAGCCAATGAATAAGCTCCATTCATTAAAGCTTCTGAGTTGTGTTGCATACACATACGAAGAATCCATCTGTGGATGTAACAGATTTTATATCAAATACCAAATGATAGATAGTTATGATGTATTTTCCTATATTCTTAAATTTACCTTAACCTCCATAGCCATTCTGGACAGTTTACACATTTCTGTTTAATTTCTTCTTGATGTTTTAGAAAATGTTGTAGTATCCAAACTAGTCTGCTAGCATCCAAAGTGTGATTGTAGAAAAACAATAATTTTTGAAAATATATTGTTAACTCATCTAGATTTAGATTTCTACGGCCACTTATTTGTTGTTCTTCATCAAATTCTTTCCTTTTAGTCATTTTCATATGCTTTCTCACTATGAAACCACGCGTAAGTGCTTGTATTTTCAGTACTGCATTATGTCTTTTCCGCTGTTGTTTTCGTTTTAAACGTTCTAATTGTACATGCTGCAATAGAACTGACTTTCCATCTCTTCTACTTGCACCTGCTAAATTTTGTTGAGGTTTACGTCTATAATCTCCTTCAAAACTGTACATGATGTTTCTATTTCTTTTTAATAGTATAACATCCCTATTCCTTCTTTGAAGAAAAATAATAACAACAATATCAATTAACATTACTTCTTTTGTAATCAAATTAATATACTTAATAGCAGATGATAATTTCTGGAGTACTTACAATGTAGTAAAGTTGATTAATTTTACTTAATGATTCACAAGCCTTATTGATATATCTCAAACATAAATATTTTATGGAAAAGTATCATTTCTTAATGATTGAAAAATATCATCAATATTTCCCCATTTGTCTTTGCATTCTTGAAAGTACTTAATAGGATTTCAAAATTACTAGCATCACCGATTTAGCTCAAAATATTAATTTACTTCTATGCAGAGTAAAATTTTTTCCCCTGTCTAAGGTTAATATCTACAAAAACTACTACTTTTCTTGATTTATATTTCAATATAATTTACGTTGAAAATTAAACTGTAGGCATGTTATCAATAATACGTTTATTTCGGTGGTATGTCAGCAAAAAACAACTAGCACCAGATCGTACGCATACGTCTAGTCATCAAATGCTCGCCATATTTTATTTCACCGTCAAGTTGAAAAACATAGGTATATAATGCGCCTGCGTATTGTGTATAGGTCGTGTGCATATCAAATTTATATATAATGCGTACATGCACACAAACGACCTACGAACGACTATATGTGTATCACATATGCATATACATATTTACAAGCTTCACACACACGCGTGCGCGTGCGCAAATACATATGCATGTACATGATTTTCCTTCGATGAATCAAAACAATTCGATTTTTCGAAAGAACAAATTAGTAAAGGATAAATTAAAAAGAAATTCAATGACTTAGAGTGTCTTATAATAAATAATTAAAAAAAGCTTGCAAACAAAGAAAAAAGTGGAAAGTATGTGGCTGATTTCGGAACGCGTTCTTTCATCTGTTGTGTAAAATTAAATTGAGAATGGCCGGGAAGATGGCGGCGGCAGAGTTAAAACATGATAATATTTCGTGCTATGAAACTGTGAAAAAAAATGTATCGGCAATAACATTACACAGGGAAATAGAATGTTATCAATTTAGATTGTTAGACCTATTTTACTATTTGACTTCTGTCAGTTTTTTTTTCATCGATATAGCAACAGGTGAACAAAGAATAAAAGTATTCTATACATACCTCGTAAAGAAATATCTATCTTTCAATGGAAAATGATATTTAGTAAAGAACATATATTAATAATTGTAAAGGATCATTGACAAATCAATGTATGTCTAATATATCCTATATGTAAAATGGAATATTACTGTTTCTACAATTTTCTATATATGTATATGCATTGTACTTGTATATATATATTTTTTTAATGATATAATTACGATCATAATAATATAAAACTTATATTTTAAAATTGCACCCTATTTCTACAGCGCTTTTCTTTACTTTTGATATGGTATATAATTAATGTATGCTTTCATTAATAGATCTTTTTTAAAATCACTTACATTGTATGGTAATTAAAATTTTTTTTAACTTTTAGATGAGTGACAAACATGAATTAAAAAAGATGAATAAGTTACATTTTATGAAACGATAACATGAATATGATAATTTAAACAATTATATACATACAAAAGACATGTGAAAGTTACTATAAAACATTTTTGTTATAGATAGTATTGTATTTATGGAATACTTTTTACAAGGCCAGTTTGTTTGGGGATGCTTTGCTTTGAGTTTTACGATATTACCTGCAGGTGTTATTCAAATGTTTAGTTTGAGATGGTATCACAGTGATGGTTCTATTAAGAATATACATTGGTTGTTACATTTTTTATTTTTAGGAGTATTACACAGGTATTACTTTCTACCTAAGTTTGTTTCTGTCAACTTACAGTTAGTTGATATGATTTTTCTGATAGGGCAAATAATTTTATTTCTAGGTATTTAATTTTACTTTACTCTACAATATATTCATTAAGGAGCAAACGATTTGTGAAGGATAAAAATTGGGTATATAGACAGGAAAGTGATATATGTATGTTGCATTTATTTGAGTCTTTTATGGGGGCTGCTCCACAATTAATATTGCAACTATATGTCATGGCAGTATTACGTTGTACACCACTATGGACAAGTAAGAACAAATAAAACAGTTATCTCAGTTAGAAAATTTAAAAGCTGTTAATTTTATGGTAGAGATTATTATTGCACAAATTGTATTAACGAGGTGTAACTGTCATTGCTCACCACTTTTTTATTTCTACTGTTACTCTGAAGTATCTTAAGATATTATATGGGTAAATAGGAGAAAAGCTTAAAATCATTTTCATAAACTTTGTTAATTTCATCAAGCAATGTTCTAGGAACAGTTTGCATGTATTTTTTAACTAAAGCAGTAGTTGTAACTCCACGTGGATTTATATTTTTCAAATCATCTTTTTCATACAGGTATTCATTTAAACCTAATTCTTGTATTAGGAATTTTTGATCTCTATCAAAAGTATCAAATTTTAAAATATAATTGTACGGAATTAAACAAGGTTCACATGTATCGATAAATGGTGCCCAATGTTCATCAAAATATTTTTCTTCTACTATAAACCGAAGAAATTCTGTAAACGTGGGTTCTAGTTTTGTTTCATTCGGCTTCCTATATCGGTGGTATTTATGCGCAATATGACGTCCAAATCTTTTATAATAATAATCTCTTCCTTCTATATGTTCCAATTTATCTCTATAGGCAGATACAAGACGTTCAACTGGATGACGCACTATTAAAAATTTTGTTGTTGTATTTAACTTCTGCAATTGGAATGTTCTGCATTAAAATGATCATACATTGTATTTTGCTACCTTTGTATTCTCTGTATATCACATACTTGGTATACTTTCTTAACATCTCGATCACGAGGAAATGCTTTTCTAACAATTGTATTAATCTGTAAAATGTTTTTACGAATCAGTTCCATGGCTGATTCTGTTAATACACCTCCAAGTATAGCAAAATGCTTCATCCATGTAGAACTTGCTGCTTTGTATATAGGACACCATGATAATCCATGTGTTCTGTACGATATAAACTTTAATAAATTCGCATTTTACAACGTAATAAATGCAGCAAATTGTGTTGTACTTACGTATCAATAATCATGTTTGATAATACATTATCCAAGTTTGAGCTTGTTCTACCAATGGTTTTACAATATTGTTCTAATTTACTTTTTCTAGAATTTAATTGCACTCTTATATTTTTCATTTCATCTATTGAGAACATGGCTATAGTAGATTTATTGCTTACTAGATTATTATGCTTGTAATTTTCGTTACTGATGTAATTTGCATCATGTTTTACGTGTTTACTTGCATATAAACACGAATTACATAGCAAACTTAATAATAATACGAATGACATAAATATTATAACAAATATCATAGTTAACTTTAATAATGTAAGTTGCCTCTGTAGAAAAGTAATATGTATTTAATGTAAGTGCTCTTATTTTAATAAGTGTATTAAATAAGAAGGAACTTACTTGTAACCCTGAGAACATGTTAGTAAAAACATGCATACATTTCATTTTCAAACAGTACAGCTATTGTTCATTTGAATTGTTATATTTGAAGAATTTTTGAAAGTAATAATACTTTGAACACAGAGATAGTATAATTTGAAGAATTTAAAGGGACTCTGAAATTGAATGACTGCATATTTTCACTTCCTTTGGTCCGCCCCCATAGATAACAGAGGCAGATATCATTGACAATATTCTATCTTCCTGTAGAATGTAATCTGCTTTGTTGTTAGAAACCAATTATATAGCTACTACTATTTAAGCATCCTATTAGGAAGCTTACAGCACTGGAACTTTAAAAATAATATTCTGTTCTCTTGGTAGGGTGGGTGTTTGAAATGCTAAAAATAATATGGCTTCCACTGTCACTGTCACTGACCAAAGACTTTGAATGAATACAAATGATAATTATCTTTAGTATCAGGAAACCAACGATGTTTAATACATTTTTAAATAAATAATTAAATAGGTCTATCTGCCATAGTCTCCTTTTGTTCGTTGAGCTGGGCTATAGGTACATATACAAAAGCTATGCACAAAATAAATCCTGGCCATAATGAAGCAACATGGGTAGTACTAACTCTTCAGGGTCTTTGGCGAACTGGAATGTTAATATCCAGAATAGCTGTTTTGGTTTTAACAGCAATCTGTTTGAGAGAATGGTCTTTATTGTTTCTTGGTAAGTGTGTGAGTGAGCTAACAAGATTGCTCAAAATAGATTTATGTCTTTGACGTAGTGCGTGTTCCACTCTGAATGTTACAGGATTCCACTGGCTTTTTATGACCATTTGGGTACTTCTCCAAAACACAGATTTTTGCCCAACTGTATGGGAAGAACGTATTTATAATTGCATTATAGGATTTATTTATTGCTTCGATTTTTTTAATTTACGTGTAGGCAAATCTCGATATAGAGTATTTGTATTTTATTCTATCATTGTAATAGAAAACATAGCTTTTTTAATCGTTTTCGTGTTATGTTTTAAAGATACGATAAAAACCGTGGAAATAGCGATAATGACCGGTTTAATAATTGGAGGAATGATGATTGGCTTGACGAGTATGTCATTTTATTATGGAAAATTTCATCCCTCAAAAATTGGTATTATACCCAACCCTACCGATGAAAGGTCTGAAATCGTAACCAACAAAGCTGTCACTCCTAGATCTTTCAAACAGTATTATCCTAATTCTTTCGCGTCGTCGTCCTGTTCTATGGATCATTCTCAGAGGTCTACTTCTGAGGAAGTCACGACAGATAAACAATTTCTATTAACAAACATCGTACAGAACTCGGAATGCGCGGAAAATGGTATTATCAATCAAAACTGTCAAATTGAAAACGAATCACCAACTGCTATTCGTGTTGTTTCGGAATGCGAGTCGGCGCACAACAACTTTTCAAAAGACGATAGTACATCGTCTGGCGGTTTAGCGAAAAATGCATTTTCTGTCACTGACAATACCTGCGATTACCTCGAAATTCAGAGCGATTGCAACGATTCCAACGAAAAAGATATCCATCGTCAGAAACGCAGGGGCATTTGTTTGCCAACAACCCATGGATTAGACATAGATAAAGATGTATCAACAAAAGATCAAAACACTTGTCTTCCATTGCAAAAGAGACGGGGTATTTGTTTCTCGAATCAGCTTATTCTCGAAATGGAGAACGATGTTCAGAAAAAGATCACACCAAATAGAAATTTAGTCTCAGATGTAAGTACGAAACATGATGAGTTAGAGGAATGTTCCCTTAGCAATATCTGCGACAATTTGAGCAGTATTACAATGCTGAGAGACAGACTGGAAACTCCGATGATTTTTAACGATACTTGCGAGAAAATTTCAACAGAGGAACCGGGGAAATTGTCAAAAGAGTTACAACAACGGGATGAAACAATGAGTTGCGTTACTTCGATCCATGATTACGAGAATGTTTGTCCGCTCGGTGTGGCTAGGCCACCATGGTGCATTCGTAGTTGGAAAGGATATACGGATATCGAAACTTACATTCATGACGATAGCGTTGTCAGAGATAGAAGAAGAGACACTTTAACGAGTACCACTACCGGCACCACTTACAGCTCGGAGTTCTCCGACACAACATGTGCGAGTTCGGTGTTAAGAGGAATTTTAAAGCAAGACGATTATCTCGACACGCTCACGTATGATCTGATAGATTCTCGAGAATTAAAAACGGTATATAACGAAGATATTTCTACGAAAAGAATCTCCGATATAGACGAGCAAAACCCTACGCTGTACATCGCGAAACCTGTAGTGATAGATGATAAAGGTGGAATGTTCGCGCTGGATACTATCTTGGAGGAGCACGATGAAATTACTACGGAAGAAAAATTTGAATATACTCGACCCGGTTGCGACTCGGTTAGTACATTAGTTAGCACCATTGATCAAATCAGGAAATATACGGCGGAAAATTCTCCTAGGCACGTATATCATACCACTGGCAGTCAATGGGAAGACTTTGATCCGAAGAATTTGATAAAAAAGGCGCAACTCACAAAAGCATTGTTTAAAAATGATCTCAAAGATACCGCCACGTGTAACAGAAATTACATCAACTGCTTGGACGAATCGGAGTCGATTGTTCGTGGAAAATGCGAAATAGATACTATCAAAGATTTAGTCAAATACTGTACGATAGAGTCGATTAAGAAAACACCTTTGATAGATGCGATACTTTCCGATTCGCCGATATTAGGGAACAAAGCTAAACTACAGAAACAAGTTTCTATCGCGTGTCGAAAAGACGAATCTGATTCGAAGGAAAACGATCTGTACGTTGAGATGAGTCCGTTGGTACCTGTTGAAAATGTTAAGGTTGTACATAATAATTTATCCGAGACGGTATCCTCTAGTATTACGAATGTCAATTACGCAGATGTTAAGCGACCAGGCATTACGCCAAATATTTCCACGCACTCAGTAAAATCGAATTCCGATAACGCGGACAAATTAGAATCTGTCTACGATAAACGTAAAAAACCGATTAATTATCCGAAACGAAAATTTTCTCTGTTGAAAGAGAAGTTTGAATCAAAGTCGCAATTGGTATACGTTGTTACGCCGAATAACGCTATCAAAATCGGGCAGTCCGCTGTTCCTTCGGAATTGGATGTATCGAAGAAAAATGTTTCGGTAATTCTAAAAAAGTCGTCCGATTGTACAAGGCACGACAAAGAGAATTTGGCTCCTATCGCGTCACTTAAAGTCAGCCACGAGAAGTATACTTCGAACGATAGGTCCCATCCAAATCGAGAGAGTATTGATCTTATTTACGAAAATGATAAGTCCCTGTGCAGTAATGACTTAAACTTAAAAGAAAGAAGACACATATTTTTGGAACAGGTTTTATCTCCCCCGAAATTGTTAACTTGGAATAAAAGAAAGTCTTTCAGTGGATCTACTGTGAAGAAGTTATAAAAGCATCTGTGTAATGCAATAATGTTTCTAATGGTTCCAAAAATAAGATTGCAATAGCGACATAATACAATAAATGTACTTCTTTGTTAGGATAAATCAATTTTGCGAGAGTGGTATGTAATTTTATTTCATAAAATGTATCATTTTACCGTATTCGCGCGATTAATTTTAGTCAATAGATAAGTGAAGAAAGAAATAAGAATAATGTATATATAGTACAGAGATTGAATTTATCACGCAATACGTGAAATGTGCAGGTTTACAAGTCAAGGACATAAAACTGGAACAAATTATTTGGGAGGAATACTATTTTTACATATAAGGAACAAGAGAATTATATTTTCTATACGTTTTATTAAGTACATAAACCAACTGTATCGTTGCCAAGTACAATATTACATTTTACAATATTGTAAATCTGCAATAATTATACATATGAAAATTATTTTTATATACAGCAATGTTATGTATAATAAAAGATTTTTTACATAGTGATATTTACTTTAAATGGCACCGAAGAACATTGCACATTATTGTTATCTGTAGAGAAATCGTGATGAATATCCAAATGAATGTGATAAATGTTGATATTTAAAGAATTCTATACGTCTAGCGATACATGCAATAAAAAAAAAGAAAGAAAAAAATTAATACTATTCTTATTACGAAATTGTAAATATTATGTAACATACATTTCCTTATTCAAACCTCTAAGGTATGCATTTCTAAACGTAATTTAATCTGCCGTTATACTATAAAATATCCAGTTTAAAGTATCTACTCTAATACTTCATCTAGTACTAAATAATTATATCTTTTCAATTAAACTTTTCATAAAGGTGATTGCATTATATATCATTTAATAATATCAAAAGAAATCATGTGTAGATTATCAAAAAAATTGTTATTAATAATATCTTATTGAATAAATTGAAATGAAAATGAACAGATGAAATTAAAAAACTAGTCAGTCTTTTGTATCGAGAATGGTTTACATATTTCGACGTTCCTTATTATGTTCGTGTGATATGTTCTGTAATAATCGGCAGTTAAGAAAATTTTATTGTAGTACGCGTATATACGTTACTCTTACATAAAGTGCCTGATGAACACAATATCGTATAAAGGAGTAATGAGCTTTGTAAATTTGTATTTAAATCGATAATCCATTCAAAACGTGATAAAGTTAGTATTATTTGTAATACTTTCGTAGACATACGGAGATTACATATGATAATTGGAATATTCGAAAAGTCATCGCAGTTTCTAAATTGTTCATTCTAAAAGAAATACGACGTTTCTGAATTTCTTTCTTTTATAAAATGCCGAAGTTTAAACTGATATAAAAACAATCCTGATAACTCCCTGTAATTTATTAATGATCTTGACTTTTTAACCACCCAGTGGTAAGAAACTGCGACGACATTACGAGGTGATCCAATATTTCTTACCGTCGGGATTTTACTTTCAAATTAGGGTACTTTGCCCGTTACTTACATTACCGTCATATTTCTTTATCCATTGACTATGACAAATGAGTGGTAAACTACGTAAATTATTACATATCCGGGTTCCAAGAGAAATTTTCCGTAATTCTTGGGCAATCTGATGCAGAGACTTGCCCTTTGTTTCGGGAATAAATAGAAAAACATAAAATATAGTAACGAGACACATAAAACTATAAAATAAATAAGATCCGGCTAACGTTAATGATTCTGAAAGAAAAATAATTATAAGCATATGTTGAGTGAGAAATGATACATATCGCTTCAATTACATAATGTTAACTTACTGGTCATAGCACTGACGGATTCCGTGGCAATAATATGCGTTATCCATATTACAATGGAAACAAAACTAACACATTTTCCTCGAACCGCTGCAGGAAAAACCTCTGTAAAATTTAAAAGTGGTACTGATCCAAGTCCTAAAGCATATGCCGCTTCGTATACAAGTAATGTTATTACTGCTAAGATACGTAAACCACCAGTTAAACCCTCGGAAACAGCAATATTTTGTGTCTGTAATAAAATAAAAATAGTTCAACCAAATTCCACTAATACTCGTAAACATAATAAAAATAATAAAAATATACTTCGCAAGACGCTTTAATTTGTGTCCATGTTTCTGGACTGGGTGCGGTAATAGCTAAAGGAGTCGGTAGTAAAGGAAACGGCGGCGGTGATCCAGTAGGTAAAACGGTGTGAATTTTCATTTCGTCATTATGATAATTTTTGCAATGATTATTTGCAATATCTAAATTATCGTCACCCCTATCTATCGTAGCAAGCAAAGATAATAATGATATTGTCGTCATGCAAATAGTTGCCGATGTAATTAAAGCTGTTCGACGTCCACATTTTTCCACTATAACCAGAGATAGCATCGTACTAAACACCTTCACAATTCCGAGTGATATTAAAGCTGTGACTTCTGCAACATCTGTGAAAATAATAAAGGAAAAAAGAAATCTTTATATTGTAGAAAAGAAAAGGAAAAAGGAAGAAATAAGTTTGAAACTTACTAGAACAAATGCCTAATAACGCGAACAATCTTGGTGCATAATATAGGACTTGTCGTTTACCAGTACCTTGTTGTAATACCAGTAAAAGAGCCATGATAGTTAAAGTCTCAAAGATTGCGTACCAAGCTTTCTTCGACGATGTCTTTGAAACATTTGCCATTCTTTTATAAAGTAAAAACGGCGGAGATCGTTGAAGAAATATAATGGTTATGATACAAGCAGCTAAAGCGGGAACGGCTGTTATGCCAATGGAGAATCGCCACTGATAATCTATATTTTTTATAGCAGCAGCAATGACAGAAATTAAAAATCCAGTAGCTGTGCCCAATTGATACAACATTATATTATATCCACGTTTATTTGGTTCGGATACTTCCGCCATGTATATGCAGTGAGCTACTGCCGAAACAGATCCAGAATATCCGCAAATTATTCGAGCAACAAGTAATAAAATGTAATGATTCGCCAAAGCTGATAACGTGGCGCCAAAAGTTAGAAAAACTAACGTTGATATCATTGTCCAACGTCGACCAAATGAATCGATTAGAAAGCCTATAAAACATTGTTAATCTTATCCATTTTGTTAGTTTTTATACTTTTATCTTCTAAAATTTTATGAATCTCTTCGCACGTACCACCAGTTAAACCACCAACAAGAGCTCCAACAAACCAAATACTTATAACAAAATCTTTTTCGAAACAGTTTAAATTAAATTCATGTTTGATCAGAGGAGCTATAGGTTTTGCAATACCCATATCGCTTCCAAAAGCTATGCCTGCTAAAATTGCTACCATAGAAACAAAAATACTTTTATTTCCTGATGTTAACGGTGTTAAGTTATCATTCTGTTTTGGAAGCGGTTTCCTTAAATTTTTTGGTGGTAAACACTGATAATCATTTGAAATCTTGTTTATAGATGTTTCAATGGTTTTATTTGCACTGTTTAACAATATTGCGGTATCTTCTTCGTCTGACATTTTTTCTTCAATATCAAGTACATAAAGTACATAAAAATCACATTAAGAAGATTGTCTTTAGATCCTGAAACATGAACATTCTATAGAATTATGAATAAACAAGGAATTTTATTTTCATGAATTTTATAAGAAATTAGTTACAATCAAAGCAATTGCTGTTAATCGTGATTTTTTCGAGTATAATTGACTGATGTTCTTTTCAAACATAATTGAGAAGAAAATCGTACCAATGTTTTAGGCTTATTCACACATCGTCACAGCAATTCGGATTGTATTATATTTACACATTGTAACAATTTTAACACCGTACTCACCATTTACAGGAAATAAAAGTACAAAAAATGTTACTGTTTATTTTCGTTGATTTGACATTTGCGGTTTGGACTGGTAGATACGAGAATTGACAGTTCCCATGACGTTTAGATATGGAGCGCCATCTTACGAGTCGTTCGAAATAAGAAAATTTAGCTGTGCGCAAAAGCAAGGCACAGCCTTTCCCTATCAGAGATACAGAGTATCTCTCGGAGATACGAATACGGGAAAGGTAAATACGAATAAACGTATAATATTGAAGAAAAATATCGGCTCATTTTCTTTTTCGTCTTTAATTATCAAAATATCTATGTAAATAGCGAAAAGGATAGAAAATGAACGATTTGTTATATTTATGATACAATAAAGTTGTTTTTAAGCGATTCGAGTTCTCGAATTTTCTCGTGGATGTCGCTGTTTGTGTCTTTTCGTGTGGCTCCGCCCTTGGCGTGCATCGCGCGCTATACAAGCAATGCCAGTAGTTGTCTATCGGACTCGAGTTGTTCAAGGTATGTTTCGAAAAGTCGAGTTTCACTTTTTCACGAATGCGGATTGTCACGTTCAAATGTGTCGTATGTGCTAGTTTATCAATGAATAGTTCTATTATTTGTTGCATGCTGAGAACCACTGACGTTTCATATAATTTATGCCAAGGCGGAGACGTGCGCTCCGTAGGTGTGTAATGTGGTTCAATTTGGAGACTTCCTCGATCGTCACTCGAGGATATATAGAGATCGTTCATGAAATCTATGTTCGGGGTAGTAGTAGTGGGCTGAACGACTTATTAACGTCACGAGTGTCACGAAAACGATTCCACAACGGGAGTGCCGGTGCATGAGTGTTTAGTGATCAATGAACTCTGCGTTGCTGTATATTGGGGCGTGCTGCCACTGGTCTTATTAAGCCGGTAGATGTATGTACGAAAAGTTGCAACATTTTCTATTGTTTCATAATGCAGTTTGATTGATTCTTTCCCTTTAAAGATCTCAAGCCCCGCCTTTTTTTGTTCGATTTCTCATACTTAATGTTGCTTCACCATGGACGATGAATTTCTTTTTTCTTAAAATGATCTGTTAGTTTATTTATTTCTTTGAAGTGTAATTTGATATCTTATATTAGAAATTTAATAGTTTAGTATAATCGATAAAGCGATGGTTCACAGTATCAGTATCTATTTGAATTTAAAGATCACTCATTGTTCGACAAATCAACACTTTCAACCCTTTCAACTGTAGCCAATCTCTTAACGTATTCCATTAGCACTATTCGATTAGTAGTGTAATCGGTATAATCATAGTCTTGACGTAACATCGTCAAGTCTTCTCGGTAAAATATTTCGAAAGTGAATTGTGGAACGATAAGTGACACTTAACACACAATATCGTTATGAATGATGTAAACAAACGTAAGTAATCTTTTTTTAAATTATATGATATAAGCAAGTGCTCGATTAATTACTCTTTATATAACCCATAATCTTTGACTTTTAATGTTTTGCGGATATACTTTTGTCGTCGTAATACCGTTACAAAATTCTTTGCATTTTTTGAAAGAGTTTTATACGATTAAATGTAATCTATATATTTCACGATAACGTGTAGATACGTAATTTAATATCGGACTGAGAAAGTAAAAAATAAGAATTTCCCTTAATTTTAATATGAACGATGTTTCTTGCTTAACCATTTATATTGCATGTTGTTAAAGCGACGTGAAATTTACATGGAAGATATATTATATTTAATCCAATTTTTCTTTTTTGATAACGAAACAACGATTCTTTTTTACCAGTGTAAATATATCATGTGATACTTAACGTTTTGTTACAGATGACAATGTAATAGTGAATTATAAATCAAATTTTCCATAAGAAAATAAGTTATAGATGGTCATTCTACGATTCACAGTAGATGACTAAAGATGAATGATATAGAAAGCATAAGCATGAAAGGCAGTGGAGGACCTAAGATGCCTCATAGTCATTCGACTCCGGCAGGTGTGGATGGAGGTAGTAGAACTCCTCCCACAACACCCAGAAAAGCTGGTAAAATGCTTGCTGTTCGTGTACAGATGTTGGATGATACGATTACAATGTTTCAAGTTCAGGTAATATTTGTAATAGTCTTGTAGGATAATTTTATTTTCTGATATAGATAAATGTAACATATAAGATTCTAAAAATGATGAACATTTATCTAAGTTTACATTGATTTATTTTCATCGCGTTTTTTTATAATGATTGTAATATGTCTTTAACTATTAGTATTAAAAATTATATTGGGTTGATGTTATAACATGATTATATCTGTGGAAACAAATCTGTTTAACAAATGAGTATGAAATCAATTTGATATTAAACTTTAACCGAGACATAAAATGCGTGTGCTCATTTGTAAGAAGAGAAAAGAATTTTTTTTCTTCCACATTGTCATTTTGTAAAACTACAGTTATATTTTGTACTTTTAATATTATAAATTGTTGTTTGTTGATGTGTTTATTTTGCAATAAAAAATTATTTACTTTATATTGCCTACGCATATAATACTTTTAAACGAACAACTGGAGCACATAATTGGTGATACTATATTGCATGCAGTAGATGTATTGATGTATTGATTATTCATAAAATGTATACACAACATCTAAAGTATATTTTCAGTCATCTTAGAGAGTAATTTAAAATGCAATGAGTGAACTTTAGAATATTTAATGTTAAAAATTTTTTGTAACAAAATAATTAGATTTGTTTTTTATTTTGAGTTTATTTAAATTTTAGGCTAAAGCTTTAGGCAGAGTGTTATTTGATCAAGTTTGTAAACAGCTACATCTTTTGGAAGCTGATTATTTTGGTTTGGAGTATCAGGAACAACGTAATGGAACAAAAGTAAGAAGCAGTAAATGTAAATCAATAAAAAATTCGTGTATACATTTGCGGTACTGACTGATGCTATTTAATTGCAGTATTGGTTAGATTTAGAGAAGCCAGTTTGTAGACAAGTTGGATTATCACTGATAGACCCTTTATTGAAATTCTGTGTTAAATTTTATACCCCTGATCCAGCACAATTGGAAGAAGAGTTTACAAGATATTTATTTTGCCTTCAAATCAAACGTGATTTAGCTCAAGGTTTATTACAATGCAATGATAATACAGCAGCTTTGATGGCGAGTTATATTGTTCAGGGTAACAATAATTCATTTGAAGATGGAGTTGTTAAAAATGAAGTTCAAGATAAAATGTCAAATAATTTTGCAATAAATTATTAATTGTTTTAGCCGAATGTGGGGATTATGTGATAGAGGATTATCCAGATCATACGTATTTATCAACTTACAAATTTGTGCCTCGCCAAGATCAGGAATTAGAACGCCGTATTATGGAAAATCATAAGAAGCACGCGTAAGATGTCTTTTTTTCGATTAACTTTTCCCGAATATGAAATTTCGATCGAATGAGTTGATAATATTACGTTTCATAAACAGGGGGCAATCGCCGGCAGAAGCAGACCTGAATCTGTTAGAAACAGCACGTCGTTGTGAATTATACGGAATGAAAATGCATCCGGCTAAAGTAAGTATCTGAAGTTAAATATAATTTTTACTTTACGTGCACGAATACAGGAACGTGGTATTTCATATGTTATCGAAGGATCACGAGGATGTACCATTGAATTTGGCAGTGGCACATATGGGGATAGTAGTTTTCCAAAATTTTACCAAAATAAACACATTCAGTTGGGCTAAAATCAGGAAAATCAGTTTTAAAAGGAAACGATTTTTAATTAAACTCCATCCAGAGGGTTATGTAAGTTTTAGATACAAGTTAGAAGATACAAGTAATGGCGAAATGAATTTGAAAAGCTGTGTTCGAGGATTTATTTTTCATAACGATTGTAGGGCTATTACAAGGATACCGTGGAGTTCTTTTTCGAAGGTCGCAACGAGTGTAAAAATTTTTGGAAAAAGTGCGTAGAGAATCATGGATTTTTCCGTTGTTCGGTGGTTAAACGAGTGGTACGGCAGAAAACGCGTGTTCTCAGTCGTGGTTCGTCATTTAGGTATGTGAATTTGCACCAAAAATGATTTCATGTTACGCAATGTGCGTGTATAGAATAGAGAAAAAGATAATGGTTCTTTTTATCGATATGTTTAAATCGATTTATTGAAATTTTTCAATATTACGTTATCAGGTATAGCGGGAAAACTCAGAAGCAAATCGTAGAATTTGTACGGGACAATTACGTGAAGAGGCAGACGTTTCAAAGGTAAGTTTGAGTAGCGGCGTGAAATATCGTTTTATGATTGAACAAATTCTTGGATATACCAGTAATGTGTAGATAGTGCATGCGTATCGTTATGTACTGTCCCCCTTTAATGCTGGTTTTATACCATTGAGATATATTTTAATTAACGAGCGCACTAAATCTTGCGTGGGTAAGACAGGAGGTGGCACGGTCTTGCTTTTGCCGGGACATTAATTGGTATTTATCATGTCTATCGTTGTTCCAATTTTAAGTAGAATGAAGTGTTTACTCTGTTCGTTTTGTACTTTCGTGTGTCAGTGTTGCCTGCTCGGACAGGGGTGGCGGGGAGTCAGGCTCACCATCAGGCACGATAACCCGAATGATCAATGTACCCTCTTTTTGATAGTGTGGTCACTAATTTTCGTCGTTGTAACACCTAATGATATACACTGCAAAGGTACCATACTTCACTGTCCCGACCGAATCTTTACCAATCAAATATTTATCCATAGCAGTAGCCTGCTCTACAATAGAGAATAGATTACTTTCTTTATAATAATTTCATCCTTGTACATACAGTTAACAGGTATACACGATTCTTTATCACACAATATCGATGTTTAGTCGGATAACGTTACTAAATAACGTGCCCTTAGAACAAAGAGCATTGTGTTTCACCGATAGATTCATTGCCATTTATGTGCACATTTTTATCGAATATCTCCGTGTGTGCGAGAATCGAGCATGCGAAGATAACGAGTATACCCGTGTGCAAATCGTTTACGCGTAGCGTTATAATCTTAGCGTGCTGATTTGTCGAAAATTCGTTAGTTAATAGTTTTGCGTACAGAGTATACAACTAGTTTATAAAATCGTTGAGTCTTGAATGGAAAACTGTAAACACAGGATGTAGAAACATTGTTCAGTTAAATGAGGAAAGATCTCTAGGGGATAGTGGAGGGGATCTTTACCGATAATATGGTATTTTATGTACAAAAAAATAGTTTTCGTAAGATTGCCTGCTAACAATTATCATTATTATTACTTTGATTCATATTTTCCTGCTTAACGTAATGTAATTTTTTATCGTTTTGAGGGCATAATCGATTATTTGAGCATTCTTTTATAATCACGATACGGGGGTAGCAGATATCGCGGACGCGAGCGACACGCAACATTCCTTTTCATAGAAAACATTAAGGAAACATAACAAAAAAATATAAAATTAAAAGAAAAGAGGAGAGAAAGGAGGGGAGAGAGAGAGAGAGAGAGAGAGAGAGAGAGAGAGAGAGGGGGTGGGGGGGGGGAGAATGGGAGAACGAAAGAGAGAGAGGGGGGAAGAATGAGAGAGCGGAAGAGAGAGCGAAAGAGAGAGAAAGAGGGGGAAAAGAGAGACTGAGAAAGAAAAGAAAGGCCCTTGAAACGATAACGGTTTCTTTCTTACGAAACGATACTATCTTACAAAAGATGATAGGAAGGCGGAAGAAAATGCGAAAAACATTAGTTAGTTCTGAACAGGCTTGGCATTTGGTAGCCTAAGTCTGATGCTGAACTTGACTCTCTCTTGCTCGCAGGTCCAATTCGTTCCGGCAGACTAGCGGTGGTAGGGCATTGCAGGGCTTGGAGGGGGGAGGTTATCGTGGGGCCACACCAAGCAGCTCCCTTATGGGCAGCTCCAGCATCTCTGCCCACCCCCTCCTGCCCCTCGGCGATCCTGGTATGTACCATGACCGACACCAACCTCCACGAAAAATGCTTTCTTTTTCATACCCTCGCTCTTTGCCTCTATTTCGTTTTTCTTTTCTTCTTTCTTTTCGATCAGTTTTTTCTATCGTCTTTCTCCTTTCTCCCATTTTCATTCTTGAGTTCATTTCGTTCCTATTCTCTTTTTGTTTTTTCCCTAGCGTTATTTTTCATTCCAAGTATCGTACATAAAGTATCGTAAGAGTAGAGAATAGTAGAGTTAGCGTATTGCCAATAGAACGCTTTTGAAAAATGATTATCTGGAGTTTATCGGCTCGTTCACGTTTCGCCAAGGGAAAGAAATGAAAGAAAAATGAATGTAACGGGAGGTATATTCGCAAGAGGCTGTAAAAAGACAATGTCGATGTATCGATTCGCCTGAAGAAAGATCTTGGAGTGGTCGATTCGAGTGGTCGAGGCATTCGAAGATCTTTCGAAATAGAAAAGTCGAATGGAACAAGAACGTAAGGAGAGGAAATAATGGAGCAATAAGAGAAATTCTGGGAGGGGGTTAAGAGAGGGAAGGTGAATGGTTGGTGAGAAATTGGGAGAAATAATGAAAGTAGTGGTTTGCGTGGAGTGGGAGTAAGTGGAAAACGAAAGTGAAAGTTAAAGAGGATAATAATTTCAGCCCTGGAAACCCCAGCTCTGTCTCTATCATGCGGCTCGATGACACTGGATTCTCCGACGACTGTGACGAGTGTCTCGATGGGAGGGACGATTCACCGTCGCGAAGACACAGCTACGTCGTTTCGGACACTTACCTCCATCGACGTCCATTCCCCGGCCACCCCCAGCCAGGTCCCAGCACCGCGGCAGATGCTTGTTGCCAGCCAGCAACGGATTTCATCAGCAGGTCGTATCAGCCCCTCTAACAGCAGTCCTCCTGAATTTCCCCCACCGCGACCTATGCCTAGACATCCTTGGCAGCGATCGGCCAGTTGCCGCGAATTGTATGCTTCTAGCTTCGAGGATTCAGGGAAAGCGCGATCGAAAGACGACAAAACTTGCGGTGATCCTGTTTTGGAACCTTTCCGCCTACCTTCCCAGGGTGAATTAGATAATCCCGTAACACGGTACGACGAGAGTAATCGATCGTACAGCGCGGCTAGCTCGAAATTACCCTCACTCGATCACGACTCGGTACCCGAGCGTGTATATAGCAGCTCCTATCCGGGAACTTCGTCACTGTCCACTGAATCTGGCCACGAGGAGTCTGGTCCCGCGGGAGATCTCTCCCATGACGATCTTTCGCACGATTCTTACGAGCTTTTGGAACGCGAGCACGAATTTGAATACCCAGAATCGTATTCGAGTCCACGAGACGATGACGACGAGAACGAGCCAATGTCCGATAGAAGCGACGAAGGAATCGAGCACGAAATGTTTCAAATGGATTCCGAGACCGATTCCTTCGTCAAGCATCGATCCATCAAGTCTTCGGACAAGCAGCAATTCAAATCCGTGCTCGCTGATCTTAAGAACGCTAGAACAAAGTCCATTGATCGGTACTCAGCTGTGACCGCGAAACCAGAAGGTGACTATATCACCGTCGAGTCTCGAATACAACGATCTAGTACTCAAATCGAGCGGAAATTTGAGACGCGGCATGCTAATTCGATAGAACAACAACAACAGCAGCAACAACAACAGCAGCAGCAACAACAACAACAACAACAACAACAACAGCAGCAGCAGCAGCAACCGTGTAAACTTCCTCTTCCCCATCAGGAATCCGGGAAAAGAGATCCAGTCGTGTTGCAAGTTCATAAACAAAAAATGTCCGTGCTTAACGAGTTGAAAAGCCTGAAGCCCAAGTACAAGATCACTCACGTAGATTCGGAAATTTTACGGGACGAGGGTATCATGCGTCCAAAGTCGCGGATAGACGATGATTTGAGCCCGGTAGACTCGACTAATAGGACGATCGTAGATCACAGAGCTAGAACGGTCAGGGCACGCAGTATAGCAAGTTTGGAAGATCATATATCACGTGCATATGTAGAAACGGGTAGTTTAGGTCGGGGTCATAGGGGTGTTGGTGTTGGTGCTGGTAGTGGTAGTGGTAGTGGTGGTGGTGGTGGTGGTGGTGGTGGTGGTGGTGGTGGTGATGGTAGCGTTGGTAATGGTAGCGTTGGTAATGGTAGTGGTGTTAGAGACCGAAAATTGAATCGCGAAAATGGGACGAAGCTCGAGAAAACGTTAGCAAAATTACAAGAGAAAGAAAGGAGAAGCATAGATCGGGAAGAGAGAAAACGGGTGGAAAGGGATTATTCGAGGGAGTACAGTAAGAAGATGGAGAAGAGCGACTCGAGGGAGCGTCGATCGATCGAACGATTAGACTCGCGAGATCGAAAGTCGGACACGTACAGTCGTCGTAGCGTCGATCGTATGATAGATGCTCGAGAATTGCGAAGGAGTATCGAAAGGTTAGACGTTAGAGAAAGAAGTTACGAAAGGCTGGATTCGAAGGAGAGGTCGTTGTTCCGTCACGGTGATCCTTACGAGTTACGCGGAAAGAGCGTGGAGCGTTTAGATTCTCAGGGGCTGCGCGGTAGTACGGAGTATTTGAATAGAAGTCCAAAGGAGAGGATAGGTCATCGGTATTCAGAGTCTAGGGAACGTCGCGAAAGAAGCGTGGAACGGTTAGATTCGAAGGAGAAAAAGAAAAGTCCGACGAGTCGAAGCAGCACGGTCGATTACAATCAGAGGCATACGTTAGAGCGTTTCGACTCTGGGAATAAAAGTCCGTTCGAACGGTTAGCTATAAGGGAATGAGCGTCGAGAGGTTAGACTCTGAGGAGAAGCCGACTTTTGATTTCGATCCTATTACGATCGAACGGTTGAAGTCGTTGGAGAGATGCAACAACGTTTCGAAGGAGAGAGGCCACGATAGGAAAACGGATATGAGGAGTATGGAACGAAAGAGCTTAGAGAAGTTGGATTCCCGCGAACGCAGGCACATGGACCGGCTAGATTCGCGTGAACGAAAACACTTGGATCGGTTCGATTCGAGGGTAGGGGCAGGTGGAGGGGGTGGAAGAAGCTTGGAATACATGGAACACGAGATGTACGACTGGAGGCGAAGCAGTATAGAGAGGATCGAGTACAAGGAATCGAGGAAAAGCAAGGCGCGAACGGAGAGAGGCAAGTCTGAGGAGAAGCCGCGCGAAAGGGACGACTGGAGGAGTTTGGAAAAGGCGCGTAAGGACGAGGAGAAACGCGAGCGGGAACGTCAAGCGAGGCTCTCGATAGAGTCGAGGACAGACACGGTAATTGGTGTGCCGATGGAAATGGAAAACTTGAAGTCGAAGACCATGTTCTCCGAGTACGAACCGAAGATCGTCGGAGGTGTAGTGTTAGGTTTCGATGATACGATATCGAGTCATACGCCCGTCGAACGTACTAAAAGCGATCCGAATCCAGCACGACAGAGGTTAGGCTCGAACAGTAAACGTCACATACTGATGCATCAAAAGTCGATCGACTTAACTCCAGCCGATTCCGGTGACGAGGATCCGTTTTCGGACAGCGCAACCATACAGAAGGCGAACATCGAAATACCTTACACGTTGCACAAGCGACACGTTATGAACGGTACTGCGTCTGACGAGAAGTCCGAGTCGGATAGCGGCAAAACCAGCTCGAAGAAAACCAGCGTCGTTCGAGATCTTCCCAAGTTGCCTTTAAAAATGATTACGGATATTTCCTGTTTCGATCTCTCCAAACTCACCTCGATAGACAAGCCTAGCAACAAGCTGTCGCCAGACAAATCCAAGAGCGTTTCGATCACGCCTACGCGGCCTAGATCTATACTCTCGAGCCCGTCCGACAAACGAAAAAGTATTTTAAGTCCTACATCGAAATTGTCGCCGACCGACGCGAAGAACGTAGTTTGCAGTTTCTCTCCAACAAATAGAAGCCCATCTAAAGCAGGTTCGAAGACTCTCCCGGCAAGTTCGCCAGATAAACAACCTTTGAGATCCGTGTCGTTGGATAAAAATCGAACAGAGATGGCGATGGAAGATCGGCCGTGCATCAAGTCGTCCAGTCTCGACAAGAAACCATCGCAGTCGAAATTGTCGCCTATCGAGGCGAACGTGACCATCGTGACAGCCATGGAGAAACGGTCGCCCAAGGTATCACCAACTGATCCGAACGTGACCATCGTTTCCGTGATACAGAAGAAACGATCACCGTCGGAATTGTCGAAGAGCATCGGAAACGTGCAAAGGTCGCTGGATTCGAAGATGAAGCCTTTGAATTTCGCAGACGTGGTCGGAATGGAAATGAAGATGAAACTCGAGCGTAAGGCTAAATCCGAGATGGAGAAGGACAGTCTGAAAACGCCGGATGATAGTTTGGAAAAGCAAGACAGTATCGAAAAGATACCTTTACCCGAAATTCCTAAGCCAATTACGGCCGAGACTGAGACGATTGGAAAGCTTGGTACAGAGAAGGAAACGGAACCGTTGGAAAAGGCTTTGCCTATGGATTATACTAGTCGGAAGACATCGGGAGAAGAAATGGCCGGTGTAGTTGAAAAACTGAGAAAAGAAGAGAACGAGAAGGAACAGCAGCCACAGCCACAATCACAGCCACAATCACAGCCACAATCACAGCCACAATCACAGCCACCGTCACAGCCACCGTCACAGCCACCGTCACAGCCACCGTCACAGCCACCGTCACAGCCACCGTCACAGCCACCGTCACAGCCACCGTCACAGCCATCATCACAGTCGCAGCTTGAGATGGTGGAGCAAGAGCAAGTAGCGCAAACAGGAATTCCTAGCGTAGTCTCGGAGAAACCGAAAGTTCCTGAGAAACCAAAAACTCTGGAGAAACCGAGCATTCCGGAGAAAACGAAACGCATCTTGGAGAAAATAGAGTCGAAGTTTTCCGAAGCGAAAATCGCCAAGCCGAAGATCATCGATACCGGATTCGACGATTTCGTGGACCCAGTCGCCGATCTGCCTTTGGATGAAGTGCCTGTGAAACCTGCGTTGGAGTTGGACAGCCTTAAAGTTCCTGAATTCGTTCCTTTCATGTCGAGACCGCACGGCGAACCTCTACGATCGAAATCGTTATCGTTGGCTGAAGAGAAAGCACCGATCGACACGTTGCTCTCGCCGGAGGTCGAGAACAAACACTTTGTGCCAGACGTGTCGCCCAAGAGGGCGAAGAAGGCGAAACCGGAGCCGAAGAAGGATTTCAAGAAACAGTCTAAATCGCTCGAGGGTGACAAGCCACCGTTGAAGAAAACTGCTTCGAAAGAGTCACGCGTATCGACGCCCAGCTCGAAGATCGACAAATCCAAGTTGAAGTTGGGAGAGATGCCTCAGGAAATTATCATAATCGACTCGACGGACGTCGCGCCGGAAGTAAGTATCGTTCAGAAAGGTAGATCCAAGTCTGTCACACGGTTACCGGAGAAGGTGTACTCGGCATCGAAGGAGGAGAAGGAGGAGAAGCAGGATAGCAAGAGTACTCGAGCAAAGTCCGCCTCTGTCGACGACGATATGATCAAGGTTACAGCGGCGACGAGCGTGAAATCCGAGAAATCGAGGCCAAAATCGCTAGGAATATCCAAGAGTCTGAGTAGCGGCGCAGAGAGAAAAGATTCCGCGGAGAAGATATCGCCGAAGAGGATGATCGGTGCGAAGGCAGGTACGAAGCCCGAGGTAAAGTCGACGATGGAATTGAAATCGCCCACGTCGTCGAAAGAGGGAGCGGTGCCGAAAGTGCAGGAATCGAAAGCACTCCGCGCGAAGGTCGAGTCGAAAGCGGAAACCGATCTCGAGGATCAGTCGTCATCTGATACGAGCCGAGCTGCAACGCGAGAACGTGAGAGCAAAGCCGTAAAAACCGGGGAAGATCGCGTCGTGGAGAAAAAGGGAGCCTCGGCTGCTCAGGAACTTACACAGTCTTCAGTGGTATTGCGAAAACCTGGTCAAACGCCGGTTCTGTTTGCTCGTGCCCGTCTTGGTCTTTCGGAGGGTAGCGGAATTGGCGTGCTACAAAGGCAGGGTGCCACCCAGTCGCCGACCTCGCAAAGGCGAGCCAAATCGTTGGATGCTCCGATAATCGCGGTGCACAAACTTCCACCGGCTAACGCGTTCTCCAGCAAAGATGACACCGTCGATGTTACGGAAGATCCAGAGGAGCAAAAAGCTGAAGAGAACGTAGTGACGGCAGTGGTAGCGACGGCTGTTGTGCAAGGTGGCGCAGTTTCTGTCACTGGCCTTCCGATCAAACCGCAATCGATTCAGATCGAAGCATCGCCGAATCACAGGTCCGACAGTACCGATCACACTACTATACCAGAGATCTTCACCGATTCGCTATCCGTTACTGAAACCTCCGCGCAATATCTCGAGTCGCCGTTAACGGAATGCAACGAGATCACGGCAAACGCAGATTTGATTCCGTACGAGAAAGACGCGATTAGATTGGACGTGAACGGTAAAGACGAGAAGACGATGTTGGAATCGGTCAAGGTTGACGAGAGAACAAAATTCATCGATCAGAGTTCCGTAGAATCTGGGGCCGAGCAGGAGTTCTCGTTCGAGAAAACCGCCAGAGCAGAGAAGATCGATTTATTGAGCGTTTCGAAAACGATCGAGGGCTCTTTTCCGCGATCGACCGATCAATCGATCGAGTTCGTATCGTACACGAAAGAAAGAGTGCCCGAATCTTTGATGATCACCGATGAATCGATCGAGAGAGTGGTCGAAACCGAAGTCAATATCGAGCCAGAGGTCTCTCTACCACCTGTCGAGCGCGAAGAGAGGGAGGAGCCGGAAATCAAGCTGATCAAGGATTCAGTGAAATCGACGGAGAGGGACCATCTTCCCGACGTGACGGTGACTACCGTGACTGTTGCGCGAGGAGACGGTGAAAAGAGCACTTTCCCTAGACCAATCGACTTGGACGACGGTCAAGACATGGTGAAATCGCCGATTCAAATCTCCATCGAGGAATGTTCAGATGACGAGGCTGATGCTAACGAGGAGGAAGAAGCAGAAATGGATGTGGACGAGGTTATACATAGCGAAGACGATCGAGATGTACAGGAACAGGATGGTGACGACAACCGGCCGTTGGATTCGGCGGATACAAGCGAAGACACTCTCGACGCTTTAGACACGCAGGTTCACATGAGAGGCATCGACAGCGAATTGAGTTCACCGGATTACGGCGTGGATAAGATGGACGAGAAAACTCTGGTGGAGGTGGAGTTGACCCCTGAGTATTTGGAAATGAGGAAAGAGGACGAGGATGGAGCCGAGGAATTGCCTAAAGACGAGGAACCAATCGAAGAGGCGTCCAAGGAGTTATCCGAAGAAGTTTCAAACGCGAATCGTTTGTCGATCGAGAAGAAGCTCAGATTGAGCACCGAACGATCGAGAAGCGAGGAAACAAGTACGTGGACTCCGGATCGCGAGGATCCGGAATCCAGCTCTTGTTCTATAGCCCGGCCACTTGGTATCGGTCAAATTCAGCCGATAGTGGATCGTCGAGAAATCGCGACGATGAAAGACATGCGCGGAAATGGTTCCTTGGAGGAGGAGAACAGCAATGGTTCTCAGCCTGGATTCAGGCCCGAGTTGAGTTCGACTTGGAAATCTTTTCCTCTGGAGGGCTCCGGAAGCTCGAGCACCGAGGACGGTTATCCAGGCCTGGAGGACAACAACGCCGTTCAGTCTCAGTCCGAGGATAGCAACGGGCAAAACGAGGACAGTTTTCAAGAAGATCTCGCCGACTTTCCTGGCAGTTTTATTTATCCAATCGGGCCGGACATTTTGACCAGTTGTGGAACGTTTGCTCTCACGCGAACGTTATCCAGAATATCCGAAAGGTCGACTACATCGGAACAGGACAAAAGCGATTTGGAGGACTCGTTCAAGCCTAGTTCCAGATCACCTAGTTTGGACGACGAGTCTTTGATATCGAGCGATCATCAGCTTTCTTTGTCTTCCGAT
>NW_016914064.1:75943-85200 GCF_001483705.2 Eufriesea mexicana | reverse complement strand
CCGATCCACCATCCGGTACGCCTCTTCCTTCCATTTCCGACGATCGGCGCACTTCCTCCGAGTTACCCGATATCCCGATAGACATGGCCAGCGAACAAGAAGATGAGGCAAAGTCACCTAAATTGCACGGTAAATCGAAGCTGCAGGAACAAAGTTCCGAGGACTGGCCATCTCCACCTAGTTCGCCCGTGTTCGAACCACCTGTAGTCAGTCACGTCGAAACCTTTTATACGGAGATCAAGCCTGAAGAAGCGGTCAAGGTAACAGTGACCGACAGCACTGAAACACCGGATCGAGTAGATCATGACAGCGACTCCAGCGATGAAAATCGAACGCTGCACGACGATCTACACTCCACGTTCCTCGAGGATGGTCATAGTTCCACTTCCGCAACTACCGTGGACGGTACCGTAAAGCTCGTTGTTAAACCCAAATCGAATTCCCACGTGACGGGTTCGTCGCACAGCGAAGACACTTCGATGGGCCTGTCGATGTCGGAGTGGTCGAGTTCGAATAACACCGTGCGTCAGTTTTGCCAGTATTCTGGCACCAAATCGGACGACAACTCTCTAGCGGAGCTTGGGGCTTCTATCTCGGATTGGTCGGGTAGCACGACCGTGATTCCGCAACAGCATTACTCCTTGACTGTGGAGAAGAGCCAAAGTGACACCACTACTTCCGATAAAAGCGTGACCAGCATGAGACCGAATTCCAAATGCAGGACGCTGGATGGCCCTCCACCGGTCATTGCTCCATCTTCGCCGTCGTTACCGTCGTTACCGTCGTTACCGTCGTTACCGCCGTTGCCGCCGCCTCCAACTTCGCCTCCTCTCACACCGCCACCTTCCGTTCCTCAGAGTATGGATCGACGTTCACCGCTCGACGAGCATTTACCCACGATATCGTTGGACGGTGAACGATCGTCTTCCGGACGAACGACCAGAGACGGGCAATTGAACAAGACGAGGAGATTCATCGAGAGTCAATTGGAGGAGCAACATCGATTGGTATCGCGACGCAGCGACGAGGGACGGCAAGGTTCCTCGCGATCGACATACACTAATATCTCACCACCTCGAATAACTTTGCAGAACGAATTCGACGAGACCATCGACGACGAGTTTCGATTGATGTCCGACGACGGTGATGCACCACTTCCGATCCTCGAGGAAGAGGAAGAGCTGGACGAGCACGAGATTATGCCAGGGAGGAACGAAATGACGGACGATCGTCTGTACGACAACGTTCCCGCAATGAAGTACTCGAGTGCTGATCAGATTCGAATGGAGGTGGATCGTGGGGACAGCTCCGAGGATATGCACGAGAAATATGCGGACCTGGCGCTTAGTTCGCGACCGGGTGACGACGATTGGTCGTTCGAGGAGGAAAGGGAGGAGACGATCGTGGAGAAGGAGAAGATTCCCAGTAGACCGTCGTTCAAGTTCGAACGGGGTTTCTCCGAGCCTATGGAAGTCGGCAGGTATCACGAAACGAGATCGACCGAAAGACCTGTGCTTGTCCCGATTAGGGCCAAGTCGACACCGTACTATTCGACGACAAGCCTAAGCGGCGAATCGACTACCTCCAGTCCCCCTATGCAGATCAGGACTCAAATCCGAACGAAAACCATGACTTACTCCTCGAGTAAAAGTCCACAGAGCGAGGGCGATACATCCTCTAGTATGGATAGTCCCGTGCACACGCCTGTCCAGGGACAAATCGCCGGTCGACGAAGACGGCGTGAAAATTTGAGGAGACGTCATCGATCGATGGCAACGGATCTCGAGATGAAGGATGGTCAAATCGTTTCGAGCACCGATTCGAGCTTCGACGTTGCCACTATTCCGCCGCCTCTGCTGGCCGAACGTCCGAGTCCCGACAATGATGACGACGACGACGACGACGACGACGACGACGACGACGACGATGACGACGACGACGACGACGACGACGACGACGACGACGATGACGACGAAGACGAAGGCGACGAGGACTTGGACGACGACAACGACGACGACGAGTACTCGGATGCAAAGGAGGTGCAAGAGAAACGGCGACAGCAACGTTGATGGGACAACCGTACCGAAACCTCTTAACTTTTTCGTTGCCACGTCTTTTCGCGTTTTCCACCATTTTCGTTCGTTGCGAACGTTCGTCGTCCTGCCGTATCGGAGAATGGAAAAGCGACAAGAGGTAACGAAAAGTAAGCGAGACCCATCCCAAGATCAAGGAACGATCTCGACATGGTTTCGATCGACATCGGTATAGAAGAAGATGAGGAAATATCGTGGAAACAATCTAGTCTAACCTAGTCGTGCATAAGGATAATTAGTACGTTTGTTACACGTTTTAGAAATTCAATTTAATTTGATACAGTATCGTCGTTATCGCGTGACAGCCTTTTTACCCGTAAACGAATATTTCATTCCATCATACTTACGTAATTTATTCTACCATATACGGAATGAGCCGACTCGAAAATACGATTGGAACGAAGCTACACCATTAACGATAATTAGATTAGGGAATACGATATATACGATAAGAGTGAAGGTAACGGTAAAAAGTGAAACGTATGAGATACGTTTCGAGATTAATTAGGATCGTTGCTGTGCGGTTACCGCGAACGTATCATACGATATCCGGCAGAAAGAATTCTCGAGGATAAGAAGAGATTGAGTGTAATCAGTTGCAGGGGGTGGGTGGGGGTTGGTTGACACAACTAGCGACGATGCTATTCCAGTTTACGAGAATGACAATCATTGTTGAAGGTGTGAGAGCATCGTTAGGCCGGCTGATAAAAGAGGTGGGTTGAAAAGGGGAGAGGGATAAACGGAGGAATTGTCTCTTTTAGTTCGAGAATCCTCGATAAGCGATCGTATAATTTGATCGTAGTTTAATTTATGTCTCGTTTTAGGACGGAAGACAAGTTGCTCAACGTAGATACTTATACAAAATGTTTATCGCGTACTTTCGTTCATGATATATATATACACACGTATATATGTGCGTACGTGTGTCGTATGGAATTGCGATTCACGGAGCAAGTGGCGAAAATGGAACACGCGAAATATCGCGGTAGGTTTAACGAAACGTCGAAACGTCGAAACGTTCGTCGTCGAAAGATCAAAAGATCGGATTATGATCCACAACGTTCGTCTTCTTAGTTTTGTCTCTCGACGCTACGACTCCCTACGGCCTCGCCGATCATCATACCGATCGAGCTCTAAACATTTTGGCTATATACCGGAGGTCGTCACGATCGCGAGCAAATTCAAACCAATTATTCGAATCTACGTGGAACGTGTCTCCCGTTCAAGTTTCTCCATGACGACGATCACCGTTTGATCAGCGATTTTCCTAGGTATCGATGAAATGCACCGGTAGATGGGTAAATGCTAATGGTAACGGCCATGGCCGTTGTAAGGTTGCAGCGTTGCTTCGAAGGTTAGGTCGTTGAATTTCCCTTGATGTCAATTATAACGTTGCGTAGATGAAAGAATGTTCTATTTAAGATTGCGGGAGAACCTTGAAAAATCCGAACAGCCGCGTGGCCTCGGCGTTGTTTATCCTCATGGATTTTCATGGAACATGCCTTTTCCATATCCCCGAGGGATATTCCGCCCTCCAGCTTCTTTCCCGATGCTCGCTTTCACCGAAATACTTCGCTTCACCGAAGAACCCATCGACAGATGGGCTGCGACAGGTTGCATTTGAAGAATAAGAAATTTCCCAAGGACGTATACCGCGTTACCGATTTTCCCATCGTGCGCCATATTTCTCGCGAGGAAAAAACGAAGACGAATCAACGAGAATTTCTGTACAACGTAAGATATATGGAGAATTCGATAAAGCAACGATGCGCAAGGCTACGCGGCTACGGTGTTCTTCCTTTTCGCTGGATCATCTTCAACGGTTTTCGTCTGACGTCGTGACGAGCCGACTTGGTTAGGGAGACTCGATGTTCCGTGTACAAGGGATGGATAGTTGGATCGGTCGAGGCTAAATTTGTAGAACGATCGATATTAATATAACGGAGTGCAAGAAAAAGCCGGGAGTAAATAAATATCTCGTTGCAGGCCGAGTTAACGCGGTATTAACGCGGTATTAACGCGTGATGTTACGTCAAGCGTAAGGGCGCCGACGTAAAAATATCTCCCGCTCGTGGCACTCTCGCGATGAAATATTCTAACTTGTTCAGCGCTTGTAAAACGGGAGGCACCGACCGAGCTTTTTTCTTTCTTTCGTCGGATGCGTTTACTTTCTCCGAATATCCAAGACGTTCCAAGTGAGAGAATTCGGTGCCGAGTTTGGTCCCCAAACGAGCCGTTGAGAAACGTTCGAAAGCAATAATTTCAGGTGTCGCAAGAGATTGATCGTACGGTAGATAGGCGGAATCGGCGAGTTTTTCTTCGTTGCATAATCGCGTCGTTTTTCGACCAAACGATTCCATTTTCTCTTTCCGATTGGTCACGCGCATGTCACATTTCCTCGACGTCCACATCCATAGTCTGATTCGTTTCTCCGATTTTGTACGCTTAGCCTTTTCGTTTATCGCAGCGATAGATCCCACAGTAGTGTGGTAGGTCCCACAGGTCTATATTCGTTGATCGGTTCATTCTTTTCCTTCTTTTCTTTTCTATCCAAGTGTTTCCCTGTAGCGCGCAACCACTCGATCGAATAACGATCAACGAGGATAGATGGTGAACACGCCGATACGTTTCACCAAGTGTCCGGATATCCGAGGGAGGACGTGGCGGTCAGACGAAAGTCTGACAGGGAAAGTCGAGCTTTAGATAGCCTTGTTTCAGACCGGATCGTACTGTGTCTGAATCGTTCTGTGATTCGTCGTGAATTAGGAAAAACGCAGACAAAAATGGAGAATGTATATAGTGGATGGTGCGTCTCGAAATCTGTTTATGCCCGGTTTCTTCCGTGCGTATGGGGATGGTTGGTTTTTCGCGAGACAAGAAGCTATAACGCGATCTCTAACATCATCTAACCATAAGAACATGGACGATCGTTGATAATCACGTTATCGTTGAATAATCGTTAAATCACCACCGTGATCATTAATCGCCACTCCAATAGTCATTGTTACGCTATTATCGCTACACTTAATTCATTAAAAGGTTACTAGTTACTACATCGTAGAGAACGCAGTGAAGATTATACAAAGAAATTAATTACGTATCGAAGGCTATGATAAGGAAAAAAAGAAAAAAAGAAAAAAGAAAAAAAAAAAGTAACACGAGATTAAAGAGGCTATTACTGCTGAGTGCCGATCACCATGACGGGGCTTTAACTTGCTTTCTACCCACGAGTCGACGAGATTCGTTTAATCTCGATAGATCGACGACGAACTCTCGAAATGCACCTTCGAAAAGCGTATTCGCTCGTAAGTACGTCCTTTCTTTCGTCGGGAATTTTACACTCTTCTTCCGTTTAACGATTCCTCGAAGCTATACACCATTCGCGATCGAGCAGTTTCGCGACAAAACGACACACGTTCCCCATGCGTGCCCAATGCGTGCCCAATGCGTATCCAATGCGTGCTCAATGCGTGCCCAATGCGGGGCCAATGCGGACCTAATGCGTCCCCTATGCGTACTCTGTGCGTACCCAAGCATTCCCAGACGTCCTCCATGCGCGTCGACTAGAGGATAGCGAGTCGGGAAGCAGAAGGAACTGTAGCAACAAGGAAACGTTGCACGTCGCGAGGAGTTTGCGACGAGTTTGCGACATCGTATCGATTCTGAATCTGTTCCTTTGCATGTAAGTCTGTCGGTATATCCCCGTGATCGTCGCAATTTGACGATCGGCGCGATCGGCGCGATCGGCGCGATGGCGCCGCACGGGCGGGACCGAGTTTCGGTTACGATACCATACTCACCAACGTTATATCGTCCAGTGGCGAATGACGGTAACGCAGCAAGCCAATCTCAGTAGGAGCATGGAAACATTGAAACGATTAATTTGCTCGTGCGCAACGATGGGCATTCGATTCGTTCGTTTCTTACATATCGGATTAATCGGTGATAATTTTGGTCCACCGCTTTCAAAGCGCAATATCGATTGATCATTTATCATTTATCGTGCCCATCGTTAGTTAGCTGTACGCGAACGCGTCGACGCTTTGACGGATATTCACCGTCCCTGGAATCGTCGCTTTCTTCTCGAGTTCCTCGATCATTCTGGATCGCGTTTCTTTTCTTTCGTTCTTTCTTTCTTTCTTTCTTTCTTTCTTTATTCTTTTCTCTCCTTCCTTACTTTGCTTTCATACGTTCTCGCGAAAAGGTTGAAAGGTACGGTCCTGGCGATCGATTCCTTCGAACGAATCCCCATCCTAGACAGAAGAAGAGTATCGTCGTATCCTCGATCTATCCGTACGAGTTCCTGTATCGGTTAATCTTGACTTTGTCCTCGTCTTGCATTTGTGCATCGTCAATTCTGTCCTGCCATCGATATTATTACACACGCACGCGTTTCTTCGAGCACTGTTCTCTTTTTTGTACTCCTATGTTCTTGATTTCGTCTGTGTCATCGTATCATTATCATTGTCACTAATCGACCTCGTCTGACACCTTCGATTTCTTTCCGTTTGCCCATAAACACGTTCCCATGTTCACCATCTCTCTTCGCCCGTCATTCTCATCGTTGATTTTATTTCCGCATTCTCGTGCCCTTGGTTCTCTTTCTACTTCTTCTTTTCATCTTCTTCCTCATGGTTATCGTTCTTTCGTACGCGTGCGTGTTACTTGATTACGCAGCGCGTATGTGTCGCCTCGAGATCGTTGCGCTCGAAGTTTTCGTATCCGCGTGCGGATTAAACAACGATTGAGTTGTTTTTCGGCCGTTGAACAAGTCGAGCCTCGAAAATCAGATTGTGGAAAGAACGTACGAGACGAGTAACTCGATTTTTATCTGCCAAACTTTATCGTTTTCTTTCTGCAGCGTTATTCGCGTTTCCGCGTTAAGCTTCTCTCAGCTTTCGTGCTTCTGAAGAGAGAAATCCGTTACCAATACGTTTCGCTCATAAAGCCTTTTTGCATTGCTGCGAACGTATCAGCCCGCGAAAACCTCGAGCCCGACGAGAGGTTCAAAGTTAATCGGTTTATATCAATATTAGCAAACGACTGAACACTATTCGTTATGATAAACGATATACATGTTATGTGTAAGTATATACACGTATGCCAGCAATACGTGTATATGTTTATATATATATATAAAAATTTACATTTAATTATAGGCATAAGACGTTAGTATGCAAAGGTCATGATACCTACGATAGGGATCAAGGTATTAGACGTAAAGTATATTTAGATAACTTGTACGGTTATGCGAATTCCCGTTACAGTGTCGCCGTTCGATTTCTTTCCGCGCATCTCGATGAGCTTTTATCATTTTCCCTTTTCTATCAAGGACACGACACGACGCGTTTATTGGTCGTGAATCGGCAGATTTTACGATGGTCGTCATTCGGCATTCTAGTTCCGATTGTTCACGGTGGGAACGTAGAAACACGCGTTGCAGCCAGTTGCCGCGTACGAAGGGGCGATGGGGTTGGGGGGAGTTTGCGAAAGAAAGACAATGGCGTTTGAAGCAATGACCCTAGGTAATCGGTCGATATCGAATCTGTACGGAATCGGTATCGAATCGTTTAGCGCGGAAGCAGAACTCGCGTTGATATTTCCGATGTACTCTACGTATGCTTTTCGACAGGTGGTGAATACAATCGTTGGAACTACGCGAACGGCTACGTGAACTCGCCGGCTTGGCACATGCCACTCCGCATGGCACAGATTCGTAACGTAATGGTTCACGCAACGCCACGCACTCTCACCAATCGATTCATACCGGCATATCCACGTTGAGAACACTGCGGGACAAACAAAGAAGTACCACGCTACATCTCTGAGAAAATCGGAGGCTTCCTTAACACGCTAAAGAGAAACAGAGCGAACCGGAGAGACAGAAAATCGACGTCACGAAAAGATACGATCGGAAAGAAAGGGAGAAGACGCCTTCGCTCTTCCATCTTCGGTGCTTCGTTCACGTTCACGTTTAAGATTCTCGTACGATCATGTAGCTACGTTCCGGCAGAGGAGAGAGAAGATAGGAGACACGTGATTGCCGTGTCTCGGGCTATGCCACGATTTAGAGAATCGTTCGATAAATCGTGGCTGACGCCCAGAGATCTCAGCGTCACTGAACGCTACTTTGCCAATAGCGTGATCTCGTCGTTTCGGCCGTTCCGAGACAGAAACCGCGTTTCTCTTGGCATCGACGATCGTTGGTCACTCTCGCGATTATTCGCGCGTGCCGTCGTCTCGGCTGATTTTCCTCTCTCGTTTAGTTAGCCACCCACATCCTTGTTTTGTCGCTCTCCGTTCAAACACGTTCGTTCCGATCTTGCTCCACGCACATCGGCGCACGTTTTAGTCCCTTTTTACGTGTTGTTCATTCACCATTTGCAATTTGCACTGCATCTTTAGAAGGTAGAAAAACGATAGTTGATCGGTTTGGTCGAAACGCAAGTTCGAGTAACATTGGACGGTTCCTCCGAATTTCCGTTTAAGTTGTCGATAGATTTTTCCCAGTGTTCGCAAAGAATTCGAGCTTTCGAAGGAGTCCAACGTATTCGCTGGCATCTTGGAACCTACCGATGCGATCTCCAGCGTTTCTTTCTTTCTTTCTTTCTTTCTTTCTTTCTTTCTTTCTTTCTTTCTTTCTTTCTTTCTTTCTTTCTTTCTTTTCTTTTTTTTCTCTACCCCTTGATATTTAACATCTAACAAATTTTTCGTAGCTGCGACCTTTCGTATCTCATTCACGTCTGTCCCTGAATTAATCTAGCTTTTAGATACCGCAAACTGCACCGAGGTCCTCTGCTACATAGCCATCACGTCATAGTTCGCCTCGGTAGTATTCGATTTTCGACCTGTCCTCTGTATCGTGCGCAGAGATGTGAATTTTTGCGAGACGTCGACCCGCTTTTCACGGATTCGCGAACGTCTTTCGAAGAGCCGATCTCGTCGTGTCGTGGAATCGCAGCAATAGTCGCTCTATTTATCCTCCAAGTTCAACGAAATCTCACGATCGAAGCTACTTAAACGCATTATCGAGTCGCAACGCAATGATTAAACTCACATCTCTAGTTGCAGTGTGGTACTTGACTTTTTCGCATTGTACACACACACACACACACGTGCACACACGCATATACACACTTGAACTGTTGACACGTTGAACGTGTG